>NC_138356.1:45316438-45581438 GCF_046562875.1 Panthera onca
ACTCACTGTCCTAGAACTATTTACCCAAATACAGATTAGGTGAAAGCTTCTACCATAGTGGCTGGCATATAATAGGTACCCAATAAATGTTAAAATAAAAAAAAGAAGAAGAAGAAGAGTTAAAGTACAATTGATAAAGTCATATATATCAGTATAGGGTTTAAATACTCAAAGACTTTAACCTATGCCTAAAATAGTCAGGACCCAATTTAAAGTTAAAGTAAAAGGGCTGGAAGCATTGGATCAAAATTTATTTTTTAGGCCCTTCTTAGAATACTTAATAAGGCTGAAACTTAGTTTTGTGGAGTAATATGATAATTCCCAATCAGATTTCTTCTCATAATAGGGATTCTCACAGCTCTGGTATTCCAACATGGTTCCTTCTTTTGGAAACAGAGAGCAACTTTTAAATTTTCTGTTAAAATGTCCAACAGTGAATATGAGTTCAAGATGTTTCAGTTGCTCAGGAGGTATTATGTTTTTTCTGCATTTCAACCTTACCTCCCTCTCAGGTTCTCAGAACCAATGAATAAAGAAACATGACTTATCAAAGAAGGTAAGAACCAGAGCTGATGGGACACTAGTTTGCCAGTCAGGACAGCCAGCATATTTTCAAAGGTGTGGTCTTCATTATGCTTCAAGAATAGCAGCGTCTTTGGTTTGGAAGGAACTTTAGAAATGTCTTTGTCCATCTTTCATATAGTATTAACTGGAGAAGCACTCACTCTTCTGTGAAGCCATAGGTTGCGTTGTTGATAACTCTGAATGTTATAAAAGTCTTATAATCAAGACTTTTGCTAGCTGCACCTTCCAATGATTGATCCTAGGCCTGCCCTCTACTTTCTCTAAACTGCAAACTTATGGGAGGGGGAGGGGAATTCCTCTTACATACAGATGAGATGTACATAAACTTTGTAAAATGTTTAGAATTGTCACCACACCATCAGGTCCTCAGGCAAATATACTGCTTCTTATGTCTTTATTCAGATTCTACACTAGGAAGTTTTCATTATCCTCATCCAAAAATGCCAGTGAATTTAGGAAATTTTCAGTGTTCCTTGGAGATGTGCCAACAATTATCAATGAATCAGCATTAGCACAACTTACGGGAGGAGGGAGAAGGAATTAGAAACTTCATACTTTTATTTCCTCCTCTGGTGGTATGGTAGGAAGGAGGATTAACTGGTTAGAGCTGAAGCCTTACTGGGTCTGAATCTTTTAAATCCCTGGCCCAGATTAACTGAATGATCCCAGCACTGAGCACACAGGTTGTCGGGAGGACTTGTATCACACTGATTTGCCTAATAACTAATCTGTTTGCAACCTCCTCCATATTTAATGAGGAGGTTTCATTGTCCTCCTCTTACAAGTTTTAACATGCTATTATTTAACATGCTATTATTCCTATCCTGATTCAAAAGGACCTGAATTGCATGATAGTATTTCAAGGTGCTAAAGGCCACAGCTTCTTCATTAAAAAAGAGGGGAGGAAGTATTATTATAGATCAGGCAGCAGGACTCTCAGAGTCTACACCTGGCTGGCCCAGGTTTGGCTCTTCCTCATCTATTTATTCATTCGAATAAAAACTTCAAGAAAAGTAAGAAAAAAAAAAAAAGAGTCACCCTGGTACCAAGCCTGAGATAATGTATATCAGCTTTGATCACATGCTCTGAGGTTTGGGAAAATGAATTACTATAAAACCGGGTGTCATCCTCGGCTCTTCCCTGGAAACACTTTTCTTAAATGTTGCTTTTGATCATATTTTTAAGATGTAATTAAGGATTCCTTTCCCTAGTCATGTTTTCTTTCTTGAGCTAAAACCTTATGGAAACAATCCAATAGAATTATATAGCTATGGTTCCACTCACAGGAGCTCTTGGTAATGATTAAGGTTGCCTGGACAAAAGAATATGGAATAGGTGTTTGCCTAGTGGGTGTGTCAATGGTGGGGAGTGGGGAGAGAGTCCTTTTTATCTTTCTACAACCTGGAGTCCTATGAGGAACCCTAAGGCATATCTGCAACAAAGAAATTGTTCTGATTGTATTTATCTTTTTTTCCAGTACTTCTCACTCATTTGATAGCCATTCAACAAATATTTGAGTATCTTCCTGTTAGGCACTGTATTAATCTGTATAAGAGACAAATAAAGAGCAAGAAAAACATTAATAAATAAATATGTTATGATCCAGATATATGTTGACTTCTGTGGCAATATGTAGAAGGTTCCCTTGTCAGTGAAGGAGGAACAGAGGGAATAAGGAAGACTCATTGGTGGAGGTGAATGTGATGAGACGGCATTCAAATGACTTTCTCCAGTGGAAGTATGCTATCCCACTAATGGTCAGGTGGTAACTGCAAATAGTAGTTTTCTTCAAAGCATGATCCATGACACAAAAGTCTCTTTAGACCCTCTGAGGCCAAAAGGATTTGGTAGTCAAATACATCTAAAACTTCACAAAGCACATCAGCAGTTAACATCTCTGACAAACCCAGTAGTAAAGAGACCTAATTAACAAAGTTTAACCCAGCATTTCCCACATGGTCTAACCACAACTCTCTTTTTTGTTGCTGTTTGGGGGAGATGTACCGCTGTCCTGACAGATGGCATTAAAACTCTTAATCTAAAGAGGAAAATTTCCCATGAAAAATGGATGCTGTGGGTCAATGAAATGCATTTCAGCTTTTCTAAGTTTCACAGGTAACTATTACCATAAAAATGGTTAATGGCTATGGTTTTTAAAATGGGCAAATAGGTCACAACGTGGAGTCTCTTGCTTACTAAAGCTCTCTCTGTACTTAGCCCTCAAAAAATCTGTATGGGATCCTCACCTTAGAGGTAAACCAACTGGAGCCCTAGGGCAGAATATGTCTCTACATTCCTTGAAACAAGTGTGAAGAAACAAATAAAAAGAACTGCCATTATGAATTGTACTACAGCCATGATCAAAAGTCTCTATACTTTGAAATACCTAATCATATTACAGGATTAAAAACACATGAGTGAACACTAACCAATAATTTATTCATTTCTATATCTACTTACATCTTTTAAATGTGAAAACATAAATTTGTGGCTCTTTCTCAATTATACTGAAAAAACCTTTCTCTTCCTTTCAGTTTGGTAGGTCCCCTTTGCTATATGTCTTTTTGTTGTATTTGGATTATAGTAAGCTTCAGGCTTTATCCAAATTCACTTTTCAGAGTGGCTTTTGAGTAGAAGATGGCCTAAGGATCACAAATGATTAAGAAGAGTTCATATAAGAAGTCTCATCTTTTCTAAGAATTATGAAAAAAAATGTAACTTTTATATGAATGTTGGGCTTATTTTGTTGTGTTCTAGTAAGGCTCTACTGTTGAGGCCATAGTGTAAGGCCATACTCCTAGTGATGGACGTCCCCCATATTAATCATCTGGAAGGGGCATTTCCTTAAACAGGTAACAGGGTCTCTTGGAAGGTGGGTCTTGGCAGTGAGAACTCTTGATGCCCTGTGGAATCACACTCTTACTGGACTTTGCTGTATATTAACTATTTGACAATGCTTCCTGGTGGTTTGGGAAAGATGACTTCTCCAAGGAGTTAGGCAGGAAGGTGCTAACTCTGTAGGAGATCCTAAAATCAAATGATATACTTTCACTTTATCTAGCTTTCTGTTGCTCTCTGTGTTCATTCCCATATGGCTATGCCCATATCTTTAGTAAAGGCTTATCATAATATTGTAGTCCGGCTCAGAAATCAGTTGTGCACTATGGACCTTAGGTGAGAATTTGGAGTCCATGTTTGTGCCAAAGAACTAAAGAGGACACAGTAGCCACTCAAGTTAACATAGTGATATGTGGTTATAGCTATTTATAAGGGAAGTATCAGGTATCAAGTACTCACTCTGTGCCAGGCATTTTACATATGTTATTTCGTCTAATCTTCAGAATAATCCTCAGAGGTAGGTTGTATTTTGGTTCTATTTTGTGGATGAGGAAATCGAGAGTCAGAGAGATTATGTATTTGCACACATCCCTTAGCTATTGACAGGTGGAATTTCAATCTAGGTTTCATCCGACCTCAGAGGCTAAACATATCCTAGTCAAATTACTTAACTTCTCAGCACTTGAGTTTCTCTATTTGAAAACATCTACTTTTTGGGTTGCTATAAGGATTCAATGAAATAATGTATATAAAGATCCCAGGCCATTGACTAGAAGATAATAGGTACCCCCAAAATGATGCTTATTGTTATGTTTTCCTTCTGCCTTTCTGGTCATTCCTTCTTAGTATCCTTCAAGGTTTTCTCTTCCTCTGATGGCCTGCTAAATGGTGTTTCCTAAATTGGTTTTTTAACTAAGCACTTTTCTTGAGTGACTTCACCAAACCCAAGGCTTCAGCTACTAGTATTCCCAGATCAGTACATAACTCCAGACCCAGATACCCATTCATCTGACATCTCTACCTGGGTGTCTCACAGAGAAAACAAACTCAACATGCACCCAAACTGATCACATCATCTTTCTGTTCCAGTCCTGGTTTTTCTCTCAGTAGGTGGCACTATCAAATCTCTAGATACCTAAGCTAGAAGCCTGGGAATTTTCTCTATTCATTTCACTCATCTCTCACACGCAATTAGTCATCAGGTTCTCTCAAGTCCCTTTTATTATCTCTTATATCATTCCCTCCCTCTCCCCTTATCCTCCCTCAATTTCATTTTACAGCCACTATTACTATCTAAGTTCAGACTCTCATCACTTCTATCAGGTATTACTGCAATAGTTTTCTAACTGGTTTCCCTATAATCTACCCAACCCTCTTTGTGTCCTTAACATTCCCATCAAAGTGATCTTTCTAAAATGAAAATTTTTTCATTTATTTCCCATTTAAAACCTTGTAAGAGCTTCCCCTAGCTTTCAGGGTATAAAGTTCAAATTCAGGACATAAAGTTCTTCAAGATGGAGCCTCTGCCTGCGTCTTTAGCTGTTTTTCCCACTATTCCTTTATTTTTCATTCCTACCATTTGTTTTTGTTTTAAAGGATTACTTAAACTTCTTTAAAGGAAGCTATTTCTAGCCTTGGGCCTTCAGGCATGTCATCTGAATGCCTACTCATTGCCCCGAACCCACGCCCTTGCCCAACTGCCCCTTTCAACTTCCTCCTTAAAGCTCAGCTTAAGGGGCACACCTCTGGAGAGCTTTTCCTTGATCTTGACTCTGTTTTTTTCTTTTTCTTTAAAAAAATTTTTTTTCTTTAACATTTATTTATTATTGAGAGACAGAGAGACACAGAGTGTGAGCAGGGGAGGGGTAGAGAGATGGGGAGACACAGAATCTGAAGCAAGTTCCAGGCTCTGAGCTGTCAGCACAGAGCCCAACGCGGGGCCCAAACTCACAAACTGTGAGATCATGACCTGAGATGAAGTCGGTTGCCCAACCAACTGAGCCACTCAGCCTCCCCTGATGTTTTTTTCTTAATGCTCCCATGATACCTATGTAACAGCACTTTTCAGTCTACCCATCTGTCTCACTACCCTGTAAATTGGACCCCAACGTTTGTTCCATATAGTATCCCCAGCACCCAACCCCTAGTGCTTAGCTCATAACAGATACAAACTATTAACGAAGGAGTGAATTTAGGAGGAGAGTTTTTAGCCATTGGCTATGCTGTGTGTAAACCTAAGAAACCAAAGGCAGGACTTTGAGTTAAGGTGGCATGTTATTGGTGATGCCTTAAACCACATTTCACTCTTCTGCACCTGGTCCTTATTTCTCCATTTTACATTGGACCAGGTTCCACTACTCACCCCTAGAAGAGTAAGACAACAGCTTTTAGACACACCTGATGGAACAAGCAACTAAGATACAGAGTATTCCACTTAGCAACCTGGGGTGTTCCATTTAGAGTATGATTGGGACCTATGAAGCCAACGCACACCCTGCCCTTGACAAACTTGAGCATCAGTGTTCCTTTGTAAACATGAACCAGAAGCTGAGGTCCCAAAGACCCTGTTTAGTTTTATCTTCATTGGGGAAATTGGGTACATTTTTTTAAAAGTTACATTAATTGATCTCTTCACTTTTTTTCTCTTTCCCCACTTTTTAAAGACTTCTCTGAATGTTTTCTTCTTTTTGATGTAGCTGTTTCCCAACTTTCCTTCTCTGAACGTAATAGAGATAAAAAGGGTTAAAAGGAAGAAAAGCAAAACCCACTAATTCAAAAGCTAATCAGATTTCTTAAAAAAGCTTCTTTGTGGGGGAGATTCTCTAGGTTGAAACAAGACCACAGTATCATATAGCTTACTCAACAACTTCATTTAGTAAATGATGATATGAAGGGAAAGAGCAAGTTAGTGACTTGCCCAAAGCCACTTATCCAATAGAAGCATGAGTTGTATTGTGGCCCTAAGTCCCCCCAGTTCTAGTCTTGGCTATCTGTTTTTCCTGGAAGACTCTTTTCACTTGTGCCCACTGCTAATACATTTCTGTTAAGAATATATTTGTTATACACAATGTATATTACACATAATTTTTTAAAACAGATAAGGTCAACACACTAACGGCAAAAAGAAAGAAACCACGTGGGCGTGGGCTCAGGGCTCTGGGTAATTTGCCCCTGGGAGAGTAGGAAAGATTGCCAAGGGAATCCAGGCTCTCGGACACCATGAACCTCGGGCTGGACAGAGCCATTGTTTTTTTCTGGCCTTTCTCCAAAGAATGAATTGACGCAGAGGGAAAGCCAGGGCTGAGTCCGCGGGCGCAACAGAACCGAGTAACCTGGAGGCGTGCCCTGCTGCTCCGTGGCTGGCTCGAGACGACTTCCAGGAACTGGTCTGGAAGAGTCTGTGAGGATCTGGGAGGCCCTCACCTTAGGGCGCCAGCTTTGGGGCCACAGCTTCGGGGCTCCGCCAGGGCCACGAGCCTCCATCCCTGCCCCCAGGTGCTCACCACCCCGCGTGCCACTCACAACAATCACCACGGCCCTTTGGGGCTCCAGAGCCTAGGCAGTGGCCGGGTCAGAGATCAAAAGAACCGGTGGTCTTGTCCTACTCCCCTAAAAACCCTGAGCGTGGGGAGCACGCTCTTTTTTTTATGAGTTTGATACTTAGGCTGCGCCCCCTTGTATACCAGAAACTGGATTATGCTAAAAAAGATGAAATCACCCTCATATCCGGAGATTGTTTATTTCCATACAAACTAAGAAACGATTAAGAGGTGATGAGCAATCAAACAGACCCACGTAGAGAGTGGTGGCGGGGAGGGAAGGGCAGATGCCGGAGAGGGGAGTGAGAGAGCAAGCGAGCAAAGGGGAAGAAAGAGGGAAGACGGTGGGAGAGGAGAGGGTCCCAGAGGGGAGAGTGGGCAGAAGAGAAGGGAGAGGCAGAGAGAAAAGATGGGAAGGGGGGTGGGGGAGGACGAGAAGGAAAACAGGGCGGGGTGGGGAAGAAGGTACAGAGGGGGCCTCGAAGACTGGCGGGGTAGGGTGACGTGGGCGGGGATTAGAAAGGGAGGGCGAGGCCTAGTTTGTGTCCCACCGGCCTCCCCTCAGGCCCTCTTAGGGGAGAAAAGTCTTACGAGCCCCCAAATACGATTCCGGGAAACCTCTGTCTCGCCGAGCGCCGTCTGGCATCTCACCCCACGGCCTCTGAGACCAGCGGCGCGCACACCCTCACAGGGGCCGGGCCACGCTGATTCTGAGGTCCCGACGGCCTCGCGCCTGAACCCAACGGCCCTCTTCGACGGCTTTGCGCGCGACGCGGAGGCCGGAAGCCAGGTGGGCGCGACCGGAGTGAGACCCCCCCGCCCCCGCGCGTGCGCGGGTACGCTTGCGCCCGCGCCGCAGGCGCCGCGAGCCGTGGGTCCCGAGAAAGGACTCTGAGGCGACGCCGGGCGCAGGCCCGGAATTTGGGGGAAAGGCTCCGGCCCTGCGGCCAGGCCCGGCGAAGAGGGGGCCCGGAGGCGGTTTCTCATCAACTAATACCAACTCTTTGAGCTACTTCTGTTTGTTTACTCGTTGATAAGCGCACTGGGGGATTCTAAAGGGAACGGGGCCGGCAGTGCCCCCGAAGAGGTGGTGGGAAAGCAGAGCTGAGACTTGCGCGGGACAGTCGACTGCTCGTGACAGCTACGGCTGGCGCCGCACGCGGAAACAGGCTGTGGCGCGCGGGGGCTGGGGGCCGGGACTGAGCCGCCTCAGCTCGGCCGTCGCTGCTGGCGGGGAGACCGGGGCACTGGAGAGGCGCGGCGCGCGGCCGAGGCGGGGTCGCCGAGCTGGGTGGGAGCGCAGGGCCCACCGAGGACTGCCGCCACGAGCGGGCCGACCGCGGAGCGCCCCGGGGGCGGGGGGTGGGGGCGTTCGGTGTGGACCGAGTGGGAGTGGCCCTGGGGGACGGGCCTGAAGCTGGTGGGCTCAGCTGAGTCCACGCCGAGGCCACTGCATCTTCGACCCTTGTTCTACACGGAGCGGAGACCTAACGGGATAATGAGGGCGCTGACGGGCGTTTAGGGCCCCCGGCTCCGTTTCCAGGTAGGAGCCGGCCGCCCGGCCCTTCGTCGGGCGCAGGCTCGGGGCACTGGGCGGCTGGCGCCGAGGCCGCTGGCCCTTTCCCGCCTCGTGCGCGCTGCCCAGTAGTGAGCGCGCCTGCCGCCCCGCGGGAGGAGAGCAGTGTGGAGGCGGGCGGCCGAGTCCGGGGGAGCGGGGGGCGCCGTTCCCCGCGCCCTCCACACCCGCCGCGAGCCGAGCTCCTCAGGCCCGGCAGGAGGCGCTGTGCGGACGAATTAAAGCAGAATACCAAGGTTTTTTAGGGGTGGCGGTTTTGCAGCCCAGGATAGCACCCCTTTAGTTGAGTGACCCTATTCAGACCTCCTCCCTCTCTTTAATATGGGTGTGTGTGTGTGTGCGTGTGCGTGTGCGCGTGTTGGATTAGTCACAAGGATGAAACGTCAGCGAAAGGGATTGAAAAGGAGAAAGTCTTAAATTTTTCAGGTTCGCCGACCGCTTTAAAAGGAAGATGTCGGGCAGACGTTCTAATTCTTGCTTATAAAGGGCTCGCCTATCACTGCCGTTTGTTAAAGAGGCAACTCGACTCGAAGGGTTTGGTTCAAATTCTTTTACTGAAATAAAGGTTTATACAAGACTATTTCTGTTTATTGCTCTCTGAAAGATCACATCAGGAACAGGAGGTAATTCCAGTATATAATTGAAATTACAGTATATGATAACAGTATTATTTTTGTGATACCTTTATCAAACTATGAAAAATCCTGTTATTTGAATATTTAGAGGTTTGTGAATCATTCGTGAATCCACTGGAACTGGAGCAGTTATGCAGAAATGAAATGTATTATTTAATTTATCGTCCTACTTAAGTGTAGTGCCAAATGATACTAGTGAGTAATTTTATGAAAACTCTGTGATCAGAAATAAAGGGGAAGGAAAGCAAATCCCTGAACCCATTGTATATGTCGTCAATGTAGACTCTTGAGTTCTGTATGAATGGTGGAGTTATGAAGGGATTAAATGTTGCTGCCTCCATTTGGTATGTGTTTTCAGTCTCAAAGAGATGTGCCTTAGACTGGCCTCCCAGTAGAAGTTGGCATTCCTGGAGTTTGGTTTTGCAAATTGATTTCTGTCGTTTTGGAAATTATTAACTGTTTATAAATGCAAGTTACTAAAATGCATGGACTATAAAGAGACATGTTATTCTGTTAATAGTCTAATATGTGGAAAAATTAATTTCCAAACTAATGCTCCATTAAAAAAAATCTATTCCTTTATGCTAGTGAGATTTGGAAGTGATGCTGTTCTATCTAAAAAGTACCTGTTTCAGGACCTCAGGATATCAAACTTAAAATCGGCATGAATCTTTGGTAAAAGGAGAGGTTTATATGGTGTAAGCAGGTGCTAACTGTACCTGGCTAGACAGTCTTTCACAGCATTGCTCAAACACAGTGCTTTGGTCTGATGTGCAAGTTTCTGATAGTGTGATTCTGCCTCTTCTTTGAACAGGTTAACCTCAAAGTAGGTACAAAGTAAACCCTTGTTAAGTAAAATAGTGGGTTTTTTTCATCTTGTTTTGTTTTAGTAAAGATTAGGCTAGGTAGTAAAATTAGATAGGAAGTTAAATATGTAATAATCATATTACCTTACCTTTATGTGACATTTTGTAATTTATGAAGTACTTTAAAATGCATTTATCTCATTTAATTCTCACAATAAACCTTTTGACGTAGATACTGTTTGATTTTATAATTGGGGGAACAGGGTCACAGTGGTGGCCTCAAGTCATGTAGATAGTTTGTAGCACAGCTAGGACTCAAATCCCAGATACTGGCAGACATTTTTTGTATATTTACCTTTTAAATGGTACATTAAAAAATTTTTTGTTTTACATTTATTTATTTTTGAGAGACAGAGCACAAAGGGAGAGGGGCAGAGAGAGAAGGAGACAGAATCTGAAGCAGGCTCCAGGCTCTGAGCTGTCAGCACAGAGCCCGACGCCAGGCTCGAACTCACAAACCACGAGATCATGACCTGAGCTGAAGTTGGACGCTCAACCAACTGAGCCACCCAGGCGCCCCATTAAATGGTACATTTTAAATATGTGCTTTTAAATTTCCTAATCAAAGTTTCTTTCAAATTACTCAATCTAGATTACTGGATGATCTATTTTACTTCAGTAAAGACAACATAGATGTGTGAGTGATTGAAATGTAGCAATATTTCAGATTCAAACAGTTGGGTTAACCAAGACTTAAATACCCTATACATTCAATAGGCATAATTCTCCAATTATGCTACTTTTTATGTTTTGTTACTCTGCTCCTGCTACTTTTATGTTTTGTTGGTTTTATATGTTAGAATATTATTTTTGTTTGTTATTTGAGGTACATATCCCTCTGGACTATAGATTCCATGAGGGCAGAGAATATGTTAATCCATCTTGTTGATAGATGTATCCTCAATACCTTACCATGTGCTTGGAATTTAGTGGGTATAATAAATACATGGTAAATAAATGATGCTCATACACTCCTCCACCTCATCTTTTTGGAAATTCTACCAATCCTTCAAACCCTGACTCAAATGCTACATCCTCTGTGAAGTTCTCTGCTCTCTCCTATCTGTAAATTCTTGTGGTGCTTCTGTGTGTTTCTCATTTTCAGCATCATCTATACCAACTGCTTCTTATTTGTGTACATGTTTTTATCTTACCTCCTAGACTGTAAGCTTCTTGTGGGTGGGATACCTTACCAAGTATAATGCCTTGTATCATAAATTCCATTAATGTTAACTAAGTGAATAAAGCAAAACTGTCTAGGTGTACCATCCAGTATGAATCTATATAACTTGATTATAAGTTATAAATAAAATGTGAATTTGCCCTAGCAAAATAAGTTACATGCTCAATATTGGTCATAATTATTTTTATTAGGGGTAATCTACAATTTTTTATTTCATGATATAAAACAAGCATTTAGCATATTTATGAAAACTTTTTTATTTTTAAATTTTATTTATTTATTTATTTATTTATTTATTTATTTTTGGAGAGGGAGCCTGAGCTGGGGAGAGGAACAGAGGGAGAGAGAGAGAATCCCAAACAGGCTCCACACACAGTGCAGAGCCTTCACTGGGGCCCAATCCCACAACCCTGGGATCACGATGCAAGCTGAAATCAAGAGTGGGCGCTCAAACAACTGAGGCACCCAGGCACCCCTACTGCAACTTTTAATGTTAGCCATATACCTAGAGCAAAAGTTGTAGGGATTTCTAGTATAACTTTTTTTTAAGTTTATTTATTTTGAGAGAGAGACAGAGCAGGAGAGGGGCAGAGAGCGAGAATCCCAAGCAGGCTCTGTGCTGTCAGCACACAGCCCAACACGGGGCTTGAACTCATGAAGTGTGAGATCATAACCTAAGGTGAAACCAAGAGCCAGTTGCTTAACCAACTGAGCCACCTAGGTGCCCCTAGTATAACTTTTTAGGACTAATAGAATTCATTTACCAAAATACATATCTCTTCTTCTCCAGACTAGAAATAAAAAGAGTTGTATGCTATACAATACCTTTGCATGTATTTTCAGAGGTAGAGGACTGGTTAACATTTGCTATTACTACACTTGTTTTTTTTTTCCTCTAGAAAAAAATTAAGCAGTTTAATGGCAATTTTTGTTAAAAAAAAACCTGAGTCATAAGCAACTATTTTTTTTACCATCAGAATGAAATTTGAGGTAAAAGAAGATTCTTAGCTTCGTTTATTCTTCCAAAATTCAGAATAGTGTATATTACTATTAGAACTGCACCAGGGATAGATAGATATAGATATAGATATAGATATAGATATAGATATAGATATAGATATAGATATATTTATCATATATTGGGACATTTGCTTTTTAAGTTTAATTCAATTAACTCTGCTGTGCAACTGCTAATATCTTGATTTTCAAATTGCATGGAAAATTTGGTGTTCCTAAGCCAAATGGATGGATTTTGAGCTAGATAGAGAATGCAGAACTGAAGTTGTGATATAGCTTCGAAATGAGTGTGTGTGGTGGTGGGGAAGATGGTGTTTTAGTCTAAAATCTCATATATAAAAGTACAAATTGTGAGTCCTTAAAAAGTAGTGGTGTGATAGGTTTACAACTAAAACAATACTTCTTTCTTAAAGAGAGAAAAAAAAAAACCTGTGCAGCTCAAAACTTAAAGTCACAATCCTAAAATGTCTTTTTTGGTTAATTTAAGTAAAGAAAGCAACTTCTAACAGTTATTTCCTTAAAGTTTGAAATGTAATATATTTTAGCTAGGTGACTTGAAATAGAAAACAGATAAAGATGACTTACTGGTTAGTGAAACACCAGTCTAAAACAGACAGCTTGCTTTTTTTTCCCTCTTCATTTCCCCTGGACCAGCTGTTAATGTTTAACCTTCATTTACTACTTCAAGAGTCATATTTACACTTCTCCAGCAACACTTTATCCATATGTTCTGTGGCCTTATACATTATATAAGGCTCTTTTAGGGCAACTTCCTAATCTTCTCATTAAGAAAATGTCACACTCACCCAAATAACCCTATAGAAGATGTCAGATGATATCACCACTACAATAACCCCATAGGAGATGTCATCTGATATCACTTATAGGCTTCCTTTCATTTTTGCCAGTAATAGTCTTTGCCAGGTTGTTCTTCCCATTTAGACAACTAGGATGTTTCCTTTCCTTTATTCAATTGATAGCGGAAAAAGTCTTCCAAAAATACTTCACAATTCACTTCATATCAGATAATGAATTCAGCTTCCTTAGAGGATCATAATGCAAAGATAATTTTTCTTTGTTATAATCAATTGTCTTACCTAAAATAAGTGATCATTATTTAGCTCGTAAGTTTCATACTGGAGTGTTACTGCTTTAAGACCATGTAGGGGATATGACAAAAAAGAAAGAATGGACTTTACCTCTTGTCTGATAACTTGCTTATTTCTGGTTCTTTTTTAGGTTTCAGAGGTTGACAAGTAAGCCTTAGGAAGTGTTTTTATGAACAAATCAGTCTCATTATTTTTACTTCCTTGAATACCTATCAGGTAGTTATATATATAGGGGGAAAAGGTCGATGAATTTTCAAATTGCTTTGTTTGGGTTTGGTTATTGTTAGTGGTTAATTCAGAGAAGCTGGAGTTAAGATTCTTGTATTTAAAACTTACTATAATGTACTGATTATGTAATTGGCCATTTAATATGAAATTCAAGGTTTTCATCTGTAAAATAGATATATTTTACCACCTTTGAGGAATATTAACATTTTGGTTTAAGAGAGGCCAGATAAGTTTTATCATAAAAATAAATTTAATATATTACAACCAAGTATTAGATCTCTCATATCTTTAAAATTGCTTAGTGATTTACAAGTGATGTGTGATCTGAGTGAATGCATCTCATTCCTTTCTGATTTGTTCTTGGCTTAAGAAGATACTTTTAGCAGAATCTACCACTCCTTTCAAAGTAGGTTCAATTGACAGAAAGTGGAATTGAAACTTAATTTTTTGTCAAAAATAATTTCCTTTTTGCACAGAATTTGGTTGTCTCATCTAGGGCACTTCTGTGTAATGCTATGGTGCTGATTCTCCACGGTCTTATACTCCTTCAAGTCTGTAGGGTCACCCCTATGAATATCCATTTCTGGAATCAGTGTGAGTGAAACTCTGCCTGGAAATCCATATGTCTAAAGCAAAAGTTATAGTGATTTTCTGTATAACCTTTTGTGACTAATAGAATTATCTTTCCAAATTATACACTACTTCTCCAGATTATAAATCATTATGCCAACTTTGACAGTTATGAGATATTGAGAGCTCCTGTTAAACTACGTTACAATTTTCACATGTAACTTGCTACTTCCATTTCTAACATCCTTATTGCCTGAATCAGTAATTTTAGCACTTAATCACATACTTGTATTTTAACACTTCTTTTATGTGTTGTTCCTCTTAAGACTGTAATGCCCCTGAGGGCAGGTTCTATGTGTTGTAAGATTTTTTAATGCCTCATAATTCCTGAATAAAGTTTTGACATGTGGTACATACTCAGTGAAGAATTCTTCAAATAAAAGTGAACTGTTTTTATTGAGTGTTGTGCATGGCACTTTTTTAGAAATATGAAGAATTAAAATACATGATCACTGTCCCTGTGATATATGTAGTCATACTAAGGTCCACATAATTTATTAGATCTATAGTTCTTTTTAAAAATATTTATTGGGGCACCTGGGTGGCTCAGTCGGTTAAGCGTCCGACTTCCGCTTGGGTCATGATCTTGCAGTCCGTGAGTTTGAGCCCCGCGTCGGGCTCTGTGCTGACCGCTCAGAGCCTGGAGCCTGTCTCGGATTCTGTGTCTCTCTCTCTCTCTCTGGCTCTCCCCCGTTCATGCTCTGTCTCTCTCTGTTTCAAAAATAAATAAACGTTAAAAAAAAATTAAAAAAAATAAAATAAAAATATTTATTTACTTATTTAGAAAGAGAAAGAGAAGGGGGGGAGAGGGCAGAGAGGGAGAGAGAGAATCTGTGCTGACAGCACAGAGCCCTATGGGGAGGAGGGGGCTGGATCTCATGAACCATGAGACCATGACCTCAGCAGAAATCAGGAGTCAGACACTTGGGGCACCTGCATGGCTCAATCCATTGGACATCGCACTTCAGCTCAGGTCATGATCTCACGGTTCCTGGGTTTGAGCCCCACGCTGGGCTCTGTGCTGACAGCTCAGAGCCTGAAGCCTGCTTCGGATTCTGTGTCTCCCTCTCTCTCTCTGCCCCTCCCCCGCTAAAGCTCTGTCTCTCAAAAATGAATAAACATTAAAAAAAAAAAATTTTTTTTAAGTCAGACACTTAACCGACTGTGCTACCCAGATGCCCCTGATCCATAATTCTTTATATGGAATTACGAAGTCCAAAAATCTCAAAAATTATTTTGTTATGTTTTTGGTAATATCTGGCAGTAAAATCTAATCCAAGATTAACTCATTTGGCTGAAAAACCTGACTTGAACTGATGTGAATGAAACTATAGTATTCATTTATTCCATGTAAGAATATTCAAATGTTTTACTTCAGAGATAATTGATCCTTTTAATTATTATGTTTTACACAGTATATGTATTCTGTTATCTTTTGAAATCTGAAAAATTCTGACTTCTGAGATACATCCAATCTCAAGAGTTTTGGGTATTGTAGATCTGTACAAAAAGTTAAATGATAAGATATTCAAATAACAACAAATATAATAATGGTAGAAATATCTCAAACCCATCTTGGAAAGTTGCCTAAAGGGTCATGGTGTCTCTGTTGGGTGTTCCTGCAAATGGGCATGTATTCAGTCTTGGATCCCAGGGACCAGAAGCAGATGATGGAGTATTTTCCTGACATGTCCAGGCATAAGAAGAGCCAGAGCGTCTGTGCAAATGAAGTCTTTTAGAGAGCACTGAGGATCAAAACCAGGGAAAACCAATTCTGTCCTCCAGGAATAAGAGATGGCTTGAAAAAGGAGCCAGAGAGACACCAGAATAGAAGGAGGAATTAAGGGTAAGGTGAGAGTCCTGGGCAATTGCCACAGCCGTGGATGATAGATCTGCAATCCCATGCTGTGTAAGTGGATGGCTTTGATGTAAAGTGTAGCGTTGGAACAGGCTGGTACAGATAATTGTTGCTTGGATATGAAAGGGACCTTTAATACAATCACTTACACCCATATCCTCTCCCTATTTTAAAATGAGTAATCTGAAGTTTAATAATTATTTTTTAAACATCTAGTTAGTGGCTGAGCCACGATACAAATCCAGGTTTTATGTTGCCTATCCAGCGCTCCTTCTATTGCCATAGGGAAATAGTATTTAGGTCTGGAGTAGTCATGAATCACTTTTCAGAAGTTTGGAATGAATTGTAGTAGCTTGCCAAAACTTGAATTATTTGAATTGAATTACTGTCATAGTTTGACGACACTTAAATTTCTGTAAATCTCTGTACTTTTATATATATTTTTGCATTTTTAAGTACCTTGGTGTCAAGGATTGTTGTAACTTTTTAAATCCCTAGAGTACCTAAGAAGTGTGTGGCATATAGTATAGAATGAGAAAAAGAAAGGTTGAAGTGGAAACAGACCAAAAAATAAGTGTGTGTTATAGTAGAAAGAATACCCTGGGGAATTTAAAGACCTGACTTCTATTCTAGCCCTGCACAGATTATCTGGATAACCTTGTACAAATCACTGAACCTCTGTGAGATCCAGTTGTCCTCTTTAAAAAGGGTAGCGTAAGTGACCTTTAAACTCTTTCATTCTGTAATTTAGTTCTATGTCTATATTTGCCAGGACAACATTATTGCCATTAGTACTTACTGGATTTAATTGGTTAGGTATGCAAAAATAGAGGTCATATGGGCTTACATTTTCCAGGGACTCTCTGCATAGAGATCCTTGAATATGTTTGGAATATTGATTAAGATACTTTGGTAAAATGAAAATACAGAATAAATTAATATTAACAATACATCTAGCAATAATCATTTAACATTCAAAGCATTGAATAAGATGTGTTCTCTGACTTCAAGTTGTTTAGGATTTAGTTAGAATTTACTTTAAATAGTTAAAAATGCAAGTAAGAAACAAAACAAGCTCTCTGGAGCCTAGCTATGTTTAGCTGGAATGAATCAGCCTCTAAAAGTGTGGTATGACTGGCTATTCAACCTTTCATTGGGACTGTTTAAATTACTTTGCATTTCATAATGTAAATATTTTGATACTGTGCACTCCTTGATTAATATGAAAGTGGCTTATCATCTTTGAAGAAAATTGTAACCCTTACAAATCAACTCAGAGTATAATGTTTCTAATTGAATATTGTCTGGGATAATATAACTATATCCTCAAAGCCCCTTTTCTGAGTCCCAAACATGTTAGAGAAGTATCATATTCATTTCACTTTATGTTGTATTAACTAATGGCAAAAATATTCGGTTGGAACTACATAGCATTGTGATTGACTGGTGAACATTTTAATAGAGAAGATCTAAATAAAGATAACATTTTTCAAAGAAGGACATTGCTGGTGCTTGACTACCTGTTCTGTAAGACATGTATTCAGTCTTGGCAGTTAATTTAGACTAGAACATTTAAAGTTACCAGCCTGTGGCCGGCTGGTAAACCATTTTGTGAAAATTTCTCATCGGTGTTTTCCTAAACAAGGTTTTTTCAAACTTTCGGCTGTTATTCATGGTGTAAAATAAATGTTACATTGTGACCTGGTACCCACATACATATATAAGTAACTGAAACAAACCTTTCATGAAATAATACTTACCTTACTTTGTGTGATGCACAATGAATTTTTTTAATGTGTTCTATTTTATTTTATTCTTTTGAAATAGTTGGTCAGAAAGTCACTAAATTGATTCCTAACTCTTTAAAAGGTCGTGACCTATAGTTTGAAAACATTCAGCTAAACTCTTTTATGAGGGCAGTTACTATTTCCTATTTAATTTTTATTCCACAGTGCTTAGATCTGTGCTCGGCACTTAGATGGTACTCAATGTTTCTTGAATGCTTTGTTCTTAATCTAACTTCAAAAATATTATAGTATCAATGACACTTATCTATAGCAGCTGCATGAAGCTGTTGAAAGAGATTAGGAGAAAATTATTAATAAGAAGAAGATGAAGGCAAAACACATATGAGAAGAGGCAAAAGTCAGCATACAGTTAAAAATAATAAACACAAAAATAATAAACACAATAACAATGTGTTGGTTCTCTAAGAAGTTGTAAAATCAAGTACTGACTTGTATTTTTTTTTTCAGATTTTAAACTTCAGGTTGAATTTTCTAATAATTTTATCTTAAAACTATACTTTCTCCTAACTTCTATTGTGTTTGTGTGTATGTGTGAAGCTTAATTTTGATTAGGTGTTATTTTTCTAAAAAAGTGAGATCAACATCCTGTAAACTTTATTACCATTCATTAAACAATATTCTGAGCCAAAACACTTGTGGATAAATCACATATTTTTTCTTTTTTGTCTTCTAATCATACAAAGTTCTTTTTCCCCATAATTTTAAGTATGGTCCTTAATAACTTAAACTTGTCCACTTATACTCATTAACAACTTTTGGGGGGAGATTTTGTCAAATATTTTGGTTCCCTATAAGTTCAACTCAAATAAAATTCTATTATAACAAATACAATAGTAATCTATAATAATTCTATTATAACAAATATAATAGTAATCTTTTAGTAATTTCTAAAAGATTGCCTGGTATTATCTAGCCATAGCAATAATTTATATACTAGAGTTTCTGTTTAGCAAATAATTAGGTTAGTTCAAAGAAATTTTCTGGGATATGATTCATTCAAATAAATAGAAGATACATAATTTATTACCATCAGATTTTAGCAGGGTTAAATTACATCAGTAGATCAGGGAGTTTTCACAATGGCTATTTTACACTCAGTGGTATTTTGTAATTATTCTAAAATTAATGTTTTCTTCTCAAACAGATACTAAATTCATCAATGGAATTTTATCCTCTTTCTTCCTTTTCCAATTTTCCTACTTCTTTTTGTATCACACAAATACTTCTGTGCTTTATACAATATAGAAACTCATTGAATACTTGTTGATTAACTTTAAGCTAAATTATTCCTTAAAACATTTAGGATCACTAGGGCTCTCTGATACTAATGTTATCTAGTGGGTAGTGAATTGGGGTTGGAAGTTAGGGAACTAAGACTGTAATTGTGTTTTTTTATTAGCTCAATGATTTATTCTGTGTGTCCTTTTATGTTTTTAATCTATAATTTACATAGGGCTAATAATTGCTTTTACCTTTTGTCTATTTCACAGCATAATGTGAATATCATATGAGATAGATATAAGAATGTTTTTTTGAAAATTTAAAAGCATTCTACATGTATAAATGTTTAGTGAGGACCCTGATAAATGGTTGTGATTAAATGAGAGGTTGTAGGTAAAATGACCAGCACAGTGCCTAACATAGAATAAGCACTTAGTAATAGTGGTTGCTATTAATATTTAACTTGCATATTATATGGTTGCATACTTATAAGTTTCAATTATTTTATATTTCACTTTTTGAAATTTAATAGGATCTAATAGTAATTTTTTGTAAATTTGTTTTTCAAGCTTTTAATTTTGTGTGGTTTTCTTAATTGGAATCCTCCTCCCTCCCCCAAATCTGGTCTTTTTAAAAAATATGTATTTGCCCTTTTATAAGTTTTTACATATAAAATAGTTAAAATTTATAATTGAATAGTTGAAAATAAAAATTATAATTTGTTAGTTAGACAAGTATTATATGTGTCTGAGTATTTGGAATTCCATATTTTGAATTGTGACCATTTGAATTATTCAATATATAATTATGTAATAAGGCACTTGATTATTTCAGTAATAGCAGTTGCTTTGAATTATTAATTATATTTCATCCTATATCAGATAAGTAAAATTTGTATTGCATTATTTTTTACAAACAGCAGATATTTTATCTACAAGGAGCAATGTTAGCCAGTTGAAGACAAAAAAGTTCAAAAGCAATGTAAACAATTTAGATCTCATACAGGTAGTCATTTTTTACCTACTTATAATTTGCAATAGTTTCCTTCATATTTTTTTCAAATTATGTTTTATTGTTTTCCCTATTAAAAAAAAATAATCCCATTATAGAGACTGGATGGAGCCTTCTTTCTGTAAACATTAAAGATACTTCATTTCTTTTACAATTCAAAATTATTTAAATTGAAGGTATTCAAGTAGTTTTCCTCTTCCCAAAGAGGAAAAAAGTGTGTTCCTCTGTTCCTCTGTGTGTGTGTGTGTGTGTGTGTGTGTGTGTGTGATTTAATCAAGTTTTTTTTTTTTTTTCCAGAACCTTTCCCAAAATTTTAGAAAAAGGATAGAAAAACATTTGCAACTTTTGTTTCACTTGGTGAAGGAGTCAGGAACTATTTGTACATAATAATCCAACATCAGTTTAAGATTTTTGGCTGTCATTTTCTCAAGAGCAAGAAAATATTTTGTTTCCAATTCCTGCATGTTATTTTTTTTATTGGTTGGATTTCCTATTCAGCACCACTTTACTTTCATGCTTTTTGTTACTAATCTGTTAATTTTGAAAGAATAAGTAATTAAAACAGGTTTGAAAGGTTTTGTGTGTGTTTATGTGATATTTTGTTGGAGCATTTACGAAAGCAATAAAAATACTTGTCCGAATCCTCAAGATGCATATGGTGTCATGAATGTTTTAAAGACAGGAAACCATACAGTCCTATTTTAGGAAATTCTATTTATTTTTAAGTCAAATAAAAATTTTCCCGGCTCTTTAAAGTACCTGACTAGCAAGAGAATTTTTATGGCATCCATTTGCAGGAAAAACAAAAACAAAAACACAATTCTTTTAGTAGATTGAGGTTTGAATATCACAGCTCTTGGAGACTCTAGAGCTTAATTTGGAATTAGTCTATGTTTTCACCCACTTAGTTGCTGTCTTCTTAAAGATGCTAATTTTTCATCTGTTTTTCTTTTTCTTTTTTTTTTTTTTTCAGTATAATTACATCATCTCCTTAACCAGGAGAATTGCTGTCTGCTCCTCAGCTCTGTATCATTAATGAAGATCTTTGTTGGGTTTCCTTAACACAGGTTAGTACTTGACTTTTGGTTTGCTCAGACTCACAATCAGGATTTTTCTGACTGTACTATCAGTGCTTTATTTCTTTATTTTTCATGTGATAATTCATTTTCTAAAATTTTTGTATTGTGTTTTCCCATTTTTGTTCTCTATCTTTCATAGAGGTTGTGATAAAAACCAAGCAACCAACCAATTAAATAAACAAAACAAAAACCCCTTCCTGCTTCCTGAAAATCTTGACTCTCTCTATATTTAGTTTCCCTTTCATTTCATTTCTTAATTATTACTACTTTTGAAAACTATTTGTCATCTCTTTTAATCCCACTAGGTCATACTCTAACACTTCTCAAATCTCCCCCTTCCTTATCAGTGTTGTTATGGTTTCCAGAATCTAATGAAGTGATCTGTCTAAAACACAGATACAAACAGATCACTCCTCCTAAGAGACCATTAATAATTCTCCATCACCTACACAGGAAAATTAATCTTAGCATTGAATACAATGATCTAGCCCCTGCCTACCTTCCCCATACTTATTTTGAGAATATGAGAGACTTCATGTAATCCCCAGAATTTACTATGCTGTTTTCTCACCTCTGTGCCTTGACTCAGGTTTTTCCTTGCCTGAAACTTTTTCTTACCCTTTCTTTGCCTAGCTAGGAAGGAAGGCTTTTATCTTTCAAGACTCTGCTTGTATAGCATTACTTCTGGGAAATCTTACTGGCTGGTGGTCATGTGATCCTGTCTCCTTGCAGTCTTTGTTTAACTCCGTCCTAGCTCTTATTTATTTATCTATTGCTATCATTCCCTAGAGAATGAGCTCCTTGAGGGCTCCTTGTAGTTGGTTTTTTGACCAAAGTATTATAAAAAGTATCTCTTGAACTGAACTTTTGTCAGTCCTGTGTAAAAAAGTTGAAAGTGCTGTGAGAAGTGCTGATAAAAACCATGCCAAACAAAAGCACATTACAGGTTACTGATAGCTTTATTGACAGAAAGCAACTGATCCAATAGCCTAAACTTCTTTTTCCTATTCTGAATCCATTCATAATGAGGGAGTGAGCCACAGTATTACACCCTGAAAATCCTGGATCAAGGCAGTTTTCTCTGTTTGCTTTGTGGAACTGTCTGACTTGGACAGTTTTTGGCATGAGTAATAAACTCTCAGATTATTTTAGAAATGATGAGCTCTGTGTAGCAGGTGTATTTCCCAGTGTCTGCTGACAGCAGAAAGAAAAATATGGCTAACTCGTTCCAGCTCCAGAACAACCTCAGTCTGTAGTCATTCTCCAAAAGCCTTTGGCAGGAGATATATTGGAATGCTGACTGTCCGTGTTCTTGGAAAGATGGCAATAGGAAAAAAGTTGCTTTCATCAGGCCAATTTTCTTCATTTCTACAGTTCAAGAAGTTTAACCTCCCAAAGAATTTTTAAAAGACAACAGAATTTTAGACATTTCCAAGAAAGCACATTAATGTTAATCTCTGTTTCTACCCATTCTCATAGAACTTGACTTATTCCCCAAATATTTTGGGGAGAAGAATTTCCCTAGAATTCATGGGAAGTAAGCATCAAACTAACAAGGCTTGTATACATTTTGAAGGATACACATACACTTGTTATTTATTTATAACAGAAAGGATGAAAGTAAAAAATGGTCTACAGTTCATGTGAGTTAATTGAAACAGTTCTCCATTGCATTTTTGCTAAATCAGTCAATTAATACTATCTTTTAGCCAATTAATTAGGAGCATATGAAATCATCTTATCATGTTATGAAATATAGAGAAATAACCACCTTTTTAGATATAATTCAAATTTATTTATGGCTGGCTAATAATTATACTGATTACTATTTGATGCTATATGTAATTTTTCTATACCAGTGTTGTCCCTTAAAACTTTCTGTGGTGATGTAAATGTTCTGTCAGTGATGTCCAGTAGGGTAGCTAATAGCTACATGTAGCTATTAAGCATTTGAAATGGGGCTAGTGTGACTGAGGAACTGAATTTATAATTTTATTTCATTTTAATTCTAATTTAAATTTAAGGGACACCTGGGTGGCTCAGTCAGTTAAGTCTCTGACTCTTGATTTCAGCTCAGGTCCTCATAGTTCCTGGGATCGGGCCCCACATCGGGCCCTGTGTGGACATCACAGAACCTGCTTGTGATTCTCTCTCTCCCTCTCCCTCTGCCCCTCCTCAACTCATGCATGTGTACATGCACACACACTCCCTCTCTCTCAGAATAATAAGTAAATAATAAACTTAAAAACATTTATGTTTAAGCAGCCACATGTGACTAGTCGCTACCATGTTGGACAGTGCAGATCTAGGCTATAAAATGCCAGCAGTAAAGTTTTTTTTGTTTTTTTTTTAAAGCTTAGGTGTAAGGAAAGTATCCATTCTCTCCAATGCTGATTATATATCTTTGTCTTAGTTCCCTAATGCAAATTATTGTATCAAAAATATCTTCATGGCCTGAAAAACTCTTTTTTTTTTGTTTTATTTAAATTCCAGTTAGTTAACATATGGTGTTTCAGGTGTACAATATAGTGATTCAACACTTCCTTACATCACCTAGTACTCATCACCAATGCACTCCTTAATCCCTATCACCTATTTAACCTATCATTCTCCACACCTCCCCTCTGGTAACCATTAGTTTGTTCTCTATAATTAAGAGTCTGTTTCTTGGTTTGCCTCTCTCTCTCTTTTTTTCCCTTTGCTCATTTGTTTTATTTCTTAAATTCCACATATGAGTGAAATCATATGATATTTGTCTTTCTCTGACTGACTTATTTCACTTTAGCATTATACTCTTTAGTTCCATCCACACTGTTGCAAATAGCAAGATTTCATTCTTTTTGATGGCCAAGTAATATTCATCTATTCATTCATCTATTATCTATCCATCAGTCAATGGACACTTGGGCTCTTTCTATAATTTGGCTATCATAGATAATGCTGCTATAAACATCAGGGTAGATGTGTCCCTTTGAATTAGTATTTTTGTATTCTTTGGGAAATACTTGGTAGTGTGATTGCTGGATGTATTTGATATTTTTAAGAGAACTGGATAGTTTAAAAGGATACTGGCATTGTTCTCAAGGTATCTATAACTTAGGTACAGAAAAGTCAATGAATGGTACTAACTCTGAATTAATAATTTTAGTATAGACTAACTGGCACCTTTTGTAAAATTCTTTCATTATATTTGCTGAGAATCTCTAAGACCTGGTTAATAGTTTTGGAAAACTGAGACCAGAAATTTTATACACTAATCACCATCTAAGAATTTCACCATTATGATGATGTAATCAAATGATTTTATCAAATTAAAGTCTGCACATTGGTGTTTAAAGGTAGAGGGAATTCCCAAAGGGAGAAAGTTAAAGGACAAGGGCAAAGGAAGGAATGAGGTAAATAAACTGATTTGACTTAGGAACTCTGAAGTGGTCTAGAATATGTTCACAGATTTTTAATTAGTCTTTATTGTGATTCCCAATTGCTTCAGAGTTCTGGAAAGATGGATATTAGGAAAGTGAGAAGATAAGGAAAATTTTCCTGGAAGATATTGTTGCTGAGTGGGAGGAAATGAAATTGATGGATAGCTTGAGTAGTCCATCATCACCATAATCATCATCATCATCATCATCATCATCATCAGAAGTGTGGTCTAACCCCACTTAGTGCTTCTGTTGGATCGGAATTAAAATCTCTTTTAATTGCTATCCATTCTTTATCTCAACTGGTTCTTTATTATCTCATTTTGTAGAAGATTACTGTCTTCAATGAAAGTATGAAATGTTTGCTATACAACACTTTATTTTTTAAAAAAGTTTATTTGCTTATTTTGAGGGAGAGAGAGAGAGAGACAGCAAGAGAGGGAGCCAGGGAAGGGTGGGTTGGGGCGGGGGGGGGGGGTGGGGAGAATCCCAAGCACAGAGCCTGACGGGAGGGCTCAAACTCACAAACCATGAGCTGATGATCCGAGCCTAAACCTAGAGTCTGACGCTAACTTACTGACTGAGCCACCCAGGCACCCCTGCTGTACGACATTTTAATGTTGCTTGGTTAGTGCCTAAGCAATTTTGCTGTGTGAAAAGTCACTGTCACCCTTATCTGTAGCAGTCTCCTCCAAAGCAGTCAAATAAGGAAACTACAGTGAATATTCTACCACACATAGAGGTGAGAGTTCCACCAATCTGAAACTAAGTTAGCAATTCTAAACAATAGAAATGCATTATTTCAGAGTAGATAAAAACAGATTCAAGTCTTTCCCCTTAATTAAAATAAAACTCATTGAAGTGACATAAAGCATAGGGAATATAGTCAATAATATTGTAGTAACTTTTATATGATAACAGATGGTAACTAGACTCACTGTGGGGATCATTCTGTAATGTGTAGAAATATCGAATCACTATGATGTACACCTGACACTAATAGGATATTGCGTGTCAGTTATACTTCAATTGAAAAAAAGGACTTGATTCACTTTCTCTTTTAGTCATATTAAATTTTTAGTGATGTGCATGTACCTCTGGGCAGGCAGGTTCTACTTAGATTCTCAAGTAAAAAAGCCAAATAAAATGTCTTAAGATATTCTTGGAACAGTTAGAAGCATGAAGTGCCAAAAAATTTCATGAGAAAAAGACAACCTGTTTTCTCAAGATTTCTAGTCCAGCTAGAGAAATTCAAGAAAGAGGAGATTCTTAACTCCTAACATTATCTTTAGTTTGTGGAAGAGAAAACAAAGACCAGAAGTTAAGTAACAGAAAGCAGAGTGGTCAAATCTGCTTCTTTGCTTGATAGAAAAGACAAAGTGTGTGCATGTGTGCATGCATGGTGGGGCACAGATGTAAAGTGCGGGCCTTCAAGGGCTCAAGGTCAGACAAAACAATGAGTATGGAAACTGGTTTGCTTCCAATTTCCAATTTGTTTCCAATTTTTAAAATGGTTTAATGAATATATTCAAAATCATCGTCTTCTTTTTATTCATCAGCATCTTTCCTATGTCTTTTCTTCAAACCATAGCAAGGATTTTATTAAGCAGCAATACATAGACAAAAGAAATTGGCAAATATTTTGAGTCAACATTTTATTTTTTAAGTCTGGCATTTTTTTTAAATCACATATTAATTCACTTTTTTCCTCTCGGAAGCAAACTGTCATTCCTCTCAAGTCACACACTTACCTGTGGCTTTGGTTGCTTTCATTTCTCTATTTCATCATTAATGTTACATCAGAACTTTATACAAAAGTAGTTTTTCATTTCCCTTTTATCAACTCCTCTGCCTCTTCCCACTTTTTATTCCATTTCCTTAAAAGGAAACAGACATTTATTATGTGCCTACTATTTGCCAAGGTCTTTGCTTTTCCCATTTGCAGATAAGAAAATGGGAGTTCAAGAAGTTATGTAACTTGCCTAAGGTCACATAGATAATTAATGGATGACTTTGAAATCTTCATCTGCCTGACTCTAACTAAGACCCTTTCTCTCCAGTATGGCTTGTTTAATCCACTTGCAGGCACTCCACAGCTCTATTCATGCTTCCACTTTTATTCCCTTCTCTTCTCTCTTCTTTGGCAACAATTTTTTTCTATACATTTTACTTCTTCTTTGTGCCTTTCCAGCTTTCTGTTACCACTCAAACTCTTTTTCTTTTCTCCTAAATCATAGTTTTGTTATTCTTCTAGTGAGAAAGCAGACAATCGCACTTTTGGATTCAGTGTCTTAAAATTGTTTATATCTCCTGGCTTTGTAATTCTAAATTATTCTGAAGAAATCACCAGAGATGTCTGCAAAATGTATATACAAGAAGGAAATCCAAGCATTATTTGTAGTTTTGAAAATTAGAATAACTTAAATACTTAACAGTAGGGTTAAACATGGGTTAAATAAATCCTAGAAGATATATTAGATAATTGACTATTACAGAGTTAAGTAAGGTAACAAATACTTAATGACATAGAAAAATGTTCATCAGCTATTATTTAAAAATTCATTTCTTATGAAAACTCATTTATGATAAAGCTATTCTGCATATAAAAGAGATTTAAACTATTTAAAGAAAAATGAATACCTATGTCTACCACCCAATTACTAAAATGAACATTACCAACTTCTATAAATCTCCCTGTATGATACCATATGATGGTAGATGCAAGAAACAAAAAAAAAAATCTTAGAAGATAGAAAAATGGTAGTAGTATTTTTAGTATAACTTAATTTAGTGAAAAAACATGTAGAGTAGAATATTAACAGTTGTTACCTCAGTTGATGGCATTGAAGATAAATTTAATTTAATTTCTAACTTATGTTTCATCCTTTTTCAATGAATATTGATTAGGTTGTAATAAAAATACATAACAAATGTTTATATATATGTAACTTTATTATTATCTTCAGTGAAAAGGGTAGATTGAAAATTCAAGAAAATCCTTTTTTCCTTGGAGGCTGGAGAGACAAACATCAGAGACTGGAAAAGGGTTGTTTATGATTCACCATCAAACACAAAAGTCTTTAATTATCATTCTTAATCAGTATAGCAATATTAATTCCTTTTGGGTACAAGCTCTGTGCTAGGTGAATTGTGCAAAAGAACCCTAAGTGTGTACGTGTCCTAGGTGTTCAGACTAGGCAGAGGAGATTCTCTCTAGTTGCAATGGTCAAATAGCTTATCAAGGAGGAAGGCTTTGATTTGGATTTTATAGGATATGGAAGATTTAGATCGGCATTGTCAAATTCTTTGGCCTTAGGCCTCTTTTAAAATACTCTCCAAAAGCATTTAGGACCGCAAAGAGTTTTTGCTTATATGGGTTATATCTCTTTGTACTTATCATATTAAATTCAAATCAAGAAAATCAATAAGTATCTATTAATTTATTTTAAAATAAATTACATGTTAACAAAAATAATATATTCTTATGAAAAATCATTATATTTTCCCAAAATGAAACCAGTTAGTGAGGAAACTATTGTTTTACATTTTACATTTTAGTGTATGACTTAATAGAAGACAGTTGGATTCTCATATCTGCTTCTTTGTGATATTACACATCATATAGCCTCTGGAAAATTCCACTGTACACTTGCAAGAGAATGAGAGTGAAAGGCAAATAGCATCTCAGTGTTATAATGAACATAGTGTTGATGTCATGAACCTCCTGAGAACCTCTGTGAGAATTACTGATTAAAACAGACTGGGAGCAAAATAGAGGGATGGCATAGTCTCAATGCTGGGAAAGCATAAGGTATATCAGAGAAAGTGAACAGACCAATCTGGTAGTTGCAAAATATTCACATGGGGGAAAGTGGGAGAGATATTGCTAGACATGTGGGTTTTGGAGAATCGTATCATCTCAAAACATACCAGCTTCCTTATTTACGTCTATAGTCACAGATCTCTACTTTTGGCTTCAGAAAGTTCCAGGCAGGAATGATTGAAGAGAAATTTACACTTAGTTCCAGGCAATAATAAGTTATGTGGCTGGCAGTTATTTATTGATTGATTGCTTTATTCATTCAATTTATTTGGTATCTGCTACATTCCAAGCATCAAGTAAGAGATAGTGATGCAAAGATGATAATGACATAATCCTACCCTAAAGCAGCTCTCAATTAAGTGGGAGATTCAGATATTAAAAGATAAGTGATACATTCTTTAAACTGGAGGATCACAGAGGGAGAGCAGCTAACTCTGACTGAGAGGCATGGTGGACAGGTTGTGGGGTAGGTAGAAAGTCTTAAAGGTTGAAGTCCTAAATGCCAGCAACCAGTCATATCTAACCATGGTGAGAAATACCAGAAGGACAGGGATAACAATTATAGTACCAGAGTTAATACAGTAGATGTGGGGGAATGCTCAGTACTGCAGAATAATCATTCTGACTATATGTTCTCTTACAGAAAGTAGAAATGTACAAAGCCTCTTTCCCCTAAAGTCCTACAGAATCTTTCCACTGGCGTGCCTGGGAGACACCGCCAATTACCTTAGTGTCTCTCTTCACTTGCATCATCTTTTTCAGTGTTTTGGGTCTCTTCTGTGACTCGGTAACTGGAGCGAAGGGGAGGAAGAAATGTAATCACAACCGCTTTAAACCAGGTACTGGGAACACCTTTACCAGCCCATATCATTATGAAAAGGTAAATAAACAAAGAACCTGTCTCCCAGCACCACCTGCAGGGAACAAAGAAGTCTGCAGCAAGATTCAATACTTCCTTCTCTGCCAAAGTATCTTTAATTTAACATTCCTTTATTGAGCATCTACTAAGTAAAGAGACTGATTTTAGTTGCTGAGGAGAACACAAAGATCAATAAGAGATCATGCACGCATCCCCTAAGGAACATTATTAGAATTTGGGTATTTTTGTAGTGATGAGAGTAGGTTGGAAGGAACTGATTAAATCTAAGAGAATCAAATTTCTTTTGAACAGATTGAAAATAAAGCAAATACTGCATTGCTTTTTTAGGTTCTCCATTGATAGAAACTAAGAACAAAGGTGATTTCAGTTTTAAGTAGTGATGTAATGAAGTCTGCTTTTGAGACTTCAAGTCCGTTGAGCTTATAACATGACGAGAAAGGTTTGTGTTGCCTACCAATATATGTGGACCAGTTAAGGTTGCTCTTTTCCTAATTTAAGGCTATCCCTAAACAGATGCCTTATGGGATAGCTGTCTGCTGGCTATCAGAGGGATTGGATGGAAGAAGATACATGACTTTGTATAAATCCATAAGCACCTATTTGAAATAAAATCAAAGTGTATTCTCATAAGAGCCTTTTACTTTCCTTATCAAGTCATGTCCTAGGAGCTAGGGAGAAAGAGATTTCTAGAAGTTCCCAGACTTGTATAGTCTTAACAAACAAGCATGAAATTTTTTTCTGATTTCTAGCATTTAAAATAGGAGAATGCACAAGAAACAAAATAAATTAAGTGAGCATTTGTAATACCCTTAGAACACAGAAAGACATCTGCTGGCTGAGTGATAAAGACTAGGAATAAAGCTGATCTGCAGGATGGCTGTTATTGTTTTTCTTTGTCTAGATTTGGAGTCTATATATACAGGCAGGTTTTTAGGGGGAGCACCCAGTCAGCTATTACCCCTATCACCCATCCTAAAAACCCAGACAATGCTTACATGACTTTAAGTAGTCATATTCTTGTGTTTCCAGTCTTTTTTTTTTTATTTTTTTTTAACGTTTTATTTATTTTTGAGACAGAGAGAGACAGAGCATGAACGGGGGAAGGGCAGAGAGAGAGGGAGACACAGAATCAGAAGCAGGCTCCAGGCTCTGAGCCATCAGCCCCGAGCCCAACGCGGGGCTTGAACTCACGGACCACGAGATCGTGACCTGAGCTGAAGTTGGACGCTTAACCAACTGAGCCACCCAGGCGCCCCATTTCCAGTCTTTTTAACTAGGCATTGAAACATCCTAATGCAGATTAAGTCTTGAACCAACACTCCCAATTGAACTTCTTCCAAAATCATACCATGAGGTATAGAAGCAATGGACTGGTAAGGTAAGTAAAATAACACACCGTCAGAAGTAAGGGGATCTTAGATATTATGTAGTCTAGTATTTCTCAAAATGTGGGTCATCTATCTGCAGAAGAATTTCTTGCCTCATTACAAATGTAGACTCTTGGGCTACATATCAAAGCTAATCAATTTCTTTTTTTTTAATGTTTATTTATTTTTGAGAGAGAGAAAGACAGAGTGCAAGCTGGGGAGGAGCAGAGAGAAAGGGAGACACAGGACCCGAAGCAGGCTCCAGGCTCTGAGCTGTCAGCACGGAAACTGATGCAGGGCTTGAACTCACACTGAGATCATGACCTGAGCTGAAGTCGGACACTTAACCTACTGAGCCACTCAGGTGCCCCAAAGCTAATCAATTTCAATTCCCTGGGTGGCATCCAAGAATATGCATTGTTAACTAACTCCCTAAATTGATTTGTGCATTAAGGTTTGGGAACCACTAATCTCATCGCAGTGCTTCATATTACAGGTGAGGAAATAATATCAGAAAAGTCAAGTGATTTGGCCTAAGTGACATAACCAGTCAGAGGCAGGAACTGGACTCAAATCCTTTGACTCCCAGATTAGAATTTTTACAATTATAAATAGTTTGTGTCTATTTGTAAATTCTCAATAAGCCTCAATGAAAGAGAGAAATTTGAGTTCTTTGTTCCTTGACATTCCCCCCGAATTTAATACTAATAATTTGCCATTGGTAAGTTCCTAGTACTTGCTAAGTAAGCTGTTGCCTTGGAATTTAGGGAATATCAACTATAGAAGCTTGTGGACAAAAGGATTTTGTTATCTTGTTACTGTCCCATTCACATCACAATAAGACAAGCAAAATCATTTATCAACAAGAATGTGTATTCATTTTTCTTAAATCACAAGAGAACAATAAAAGGTAAACAGAAAATCCTGCTACCAGTGTTAAACAAGAATATCCCACCATCTATAACAACATACCATATGGTATTTCCCTACCTTGGTCAGTATTTCACCTAACAATTTATTGCTAGGCGTCTTGGCAGCAAGCTGTGCAAGTTGAAGTGGAATCTGATTGAGGTGAGTTAATTAATGTGGTGGCAGCTTGGAATGTTGTCCAGCTGCCAGTGAGAATTATGTTTGTTTGCCTTTGGCCCAAGTGTGAAATGGCTGGCTGTTGATTTCAGAAGTGTGAGTGTACATTTTTATATCTCACACGAATGAATACATTTTTTGTATCCTACACATTTGGGGAAATGCTAAAATTTATTGGGTAATGTTATTTACCACTTGTGTGGCAGAAAGAGAAAAGTGGAATTTCGCCCCAGAGGTTGACTTTGCATCTGTAGAAAAAGCAAAAGCAGGTGGCATATAAATCCACGAACAGGTAAATAAGCCATCTGAAATTAGGTCATCTGGGCTAATGTTTTCAGGAATAAGTTTTAAAAGGAGGTAAGCAAAATTTGAACCAGAAAAGAATAACTTTTGTAATGATAAAAGGATTCTGAAAGTAGAAAACATAATTTTAAATTTCCCTTGAAAGGAATGGCTTTTGAATTTACTACTTAGTTACATTTAGAATTTTTATTTTCTTTTCACCAAACACAACCCTCTATTGAAGACATTATCTCTCTGTGCAATCTTCCTTTCTATTAGTAAAGATGGCGGGATTCCTGTGACGAGTTTTTGATGTAAAGGTACTGTATCACTTTGGCCATTGTTACTGATATGAGCAGGGGTTCTCCAACTCAGGTAGTCCGTAACTGACACTAAGCCAGCACAGTTCAAAGTACACTCGAAGGGTGTCAGATATTACTGTTCTCCTATTTTTTCTATGTAAAATACTATTAAGATATAGTGACGACAAAAGTTTACTTTAGTAGATTAAGGATATGAATACTTAAAATTTTAATATATACATACATTTATTTCTTTCCATATTTTGAAGACTAAAACTAAAGGAAATGGCAGGCAGGAGATATAAGACCAAATAATACAAAGAAACATTTACAAACCTAACAAAAAAAGGATTACCAGAAAGCCTTTTTGATGATAAAAAGATTTTCTTAAATTTTGATGTTGCCATGAGCATATTAAAAAAACTTAAAATAAAAGTGTTTACCCTTTGGAAGATACTAAACAAAATTAGTTTGTCAAGTAAAACTCTAGCAAAAACAGTATTTTAAATGTAGACAGTGTAGAAGTGTAGAGAAAAAAAAAACCACAATGCAGTGCTTACCCCCTAAAAGCTTTTTTTTTTTTTTTTTGAGAGAGAGAGAGAGAGACAGAACATGTGCATGTGCACAAGCTGGGGAGAGAAAGAGAGAGAGAGAGAGAGAGAGAGAGAGAGAGAGAGAGGAGGGAGGGGGAGAAAGAGAGAGGATCGTAAGCATTTAAGTGGGCAACACGCTCAGCACAGAGACCAAGACAGGGCTGTATCCCACGACCCTGGGATCATGACCTGAGCTGAAACCAAGAGTTGGAGGCTCAAGTGACCGGCCACCCAAGTGCCCTTTTCCTCCCAAAAGCTTTTAATCTAAGAAAATGATGATAAGGGTGCCTGGGTGGCTCAGTTGGTTAAGCATCCAACTTTGGCTCAGGTCATGATCCCATGGTTCATGAATTTGAGCCCTGCGTAGGGTTCTGTGCTGACAGCTCAGAGCCTGGAGCCTGCTTCAGATTCTGTGTCTCCCTCTCTCTCTCTGCCCCTCCCCCATGTGTGCTCTGTGTGTCTCTCTCTTTCTCAAAAATGAGTAAACATTAAAAAAAATTTTTTTTAAGATAATATGATGAGAGTTTTAAAACTTTTATTCAGATAAGTGAGTGGTACTTTGAGCTTTTGATTTTATTTTTTTGGAAGGTAGAGAAAAGTAATTAAAAAAATGTTTATTTATTCATTTTGAGAGAGAAGGAGAGTGCAAGCAGGGGAGGGGCAGAAAGAGAGGAGAGAGAGAGAATCACAAGCAGGCTCTGTACTCTCAGTGCTGAGCCTGATGTGGTGCTCCATTTCATAAACGGTGAGATCTGACCTGAGCCAAAATCAAGGGTTAGATGCTTAACGGACTGAGCCACCCAGGGACCCCAAGAAAGGTAATTTTTTTTTATCACATGCTAAATAATAGAATATGATAATGTTTCCTTCCTCCCTCCCCGCCCCGAGGGTATTTGCTATAGTGTTATTTATGATGCTTTTTCTATGCTAAAAATTTTTAGTAGTAGAAGGATTGTTATAATTATATGCAGTTAGCTACTGGTTACTTTCTTATTTTTCTTTATTTGATACGGCAACTTAAAATATGAGAGAGACATTTTGTGCCTACCTTTCACAACCCTGGTAAATATTACTGTACTTTTCACATTATAGTGTTATCGTATCCTTGAACTTTCAGGCCAAAGTAAGCCTCTGAGTCTTGTTTTAGATTACATTACTGTCAGAGTGAATAAGAAATCAGACATTTTAATCTAATATACACCCTATGAGTATCTCATAAGATCAAACCCTATCACAGATAGCTGACCTGAGAATGAACTTTTGTAAATTATTTAGTTGCTATTAAAAATTTTTAAATTTAATTTTGCATAGATACGCTAGATAAATGTTTCCCCTTAAACTTTTCTGATGGTTATGGTATGTTTACAAGTATGTAATAACGATGGAGGATACTTTTGTCCCAAATTTGATTGTTGCTCTCACATAAACTTTACATTTACAAAGTTAACATATTAAATACTATTGGTGAGATGCTAAGCTTAAAAAAAAAGTAGGTTTATTTTAGAAAAATTAGGGCCAATTAATTAATACAAATATTAATGAAGTGTCCTCAAATAATTTTAACATCAGGAGATTAAAATAACACTACATTATAGGTTTTCAAAACACTATGAAAAATCATATACTTTCTATGTAAAAAATGGTACATCAATGAGGAATGATATAAGTTCAAATAAAATCAGTTCTGTGTCATAGGTAATTTATAAGAAGTTTTCACTGCCTTTAGTTTTTGAGTTCTGCCTTCACTTTGGGCAGTTTCTTAAGTTCTGTGTGATAACATTTGAATTATTTAATGCTAAATGTTAAAATTATTGAAATTAAAAATTATTCTCATCTTAGTGAACTTGAGATTTTATTAAGCATCAAGAATTAATTCGAATGCTTCTTCATTTTTCCATCTGCTCTTTTCAGATATAAGTGGATTAATGAAGTAATAGAATCATGGATTCATAGAACTTTAGATGTTGAAGAGACTTCAGGTTTTTCAGTCTGTGAAATATAAGGTGAGTAAACCTATGTCTAGAGATTTAAAGAGACTTGCTGAAAGATCATGAAGCAAATCATGGATGAAGCCAGGTTTGGGACTCAGATCTGTAGGTCCAGTGTGCTTTCCACCTGCATTAAAAATTGTCCTTAATAACCATATATTTAATTTCTTAGAACAGTTTTAGGTTTATAGGAAGATTCTGAAGATAGTTCAGAGACTTCTCCTTTACCCCACATCCATTCTCCCTTATTATTAACATTATGCAATAATGTGGTATATTTGTCACCATCAATGAACCCATATTGGTTCATTATTATTATTAACATTTATTTATTATTTTGAGAGAGAGAGTGCATATGTGCTGGAGGGGCATAGAGAGAGGGAGAGAGAGAATCCCAAGCAGGTTCTTCACTGTCAGTGCAGAGTCCAATGTGGGGCTCCAACTGATGAACCATGAGACCATGACCTGAGCCAAAATCGAGATGCTCAACACATAGAGCCACCCAGGTGCCCCCTTGGTCCATTATTATTAACTAAAGTTCATATGCTTTCAGATTTCATTACTTTTTACCTAACATTCTTTTTCTGTTCTAAGATTCCATCCCAGACCCCACATTACATTGGGTTGTCATGTCCCCTATGTTCCTCTTGTTTATGACAATTTTTCAGACTTTTCTTGTTTTCAATGACCTTGACAGTTTTGAAAAGTACTGTCAGGTATGTTGTAGACTGTCCCTCACTTGAGATTTGCCTTATGTTTTTCTCATGATTAGATTTGTTCTGGGTTTTTAGGAGAAAGTCCACAGAGGTAAAGTGCCATTATTATCTATCATATCAAGGATATATACTATCACTGTGACTTATCACTTTTGGTGTTGACCTGCATTGGATGGTAGTGTCTGTCAGGTTTTTCCATTATAAAGTTACTCCCCCTGCCCTTTTCCACCTTTTCATACTATACTCTTTGGAAGAATTTACTATGTGCAGCTCACACTTAGGGAGGGAGGAGTTATGCTCCTATTCCTTGAGGGTGGAGTATATGCATAAATTATTTGGAATTCTCCTGCAAAGGAGATCTGTCTCTTCTCCCTCATTAATTTATTCCTGTATTCAATTTATTAAACTCAGTATAGGCTCAAGGATATTTATTTTATGTTCTGAGTTATAATCTAAGTATTCCCCACGTTTTGGAAGTTGACATGACATTACTTCATTTTTACAAGAGACCTACATCAGTACCTTTTTTGCTAACTGAAAGAAAGCCAAAGAGGATTTTCATATTTACACAAAAAGGCAAAAAGCGAAAATAGCATTCAGCATTTGTTTTTCAGCGAGCTGCTATAGAGGCAGTGGGTACCCTGAGCAGGGAGAGTAACACTGTCAAGTCCTTCCCAGAAACTACACTCAGCATTTCAGCATCAGGGTACTGTAGCTTTGAATTCTGTCTGTGAGCATCTGTGCTTTATCTCTATTTATTTTGTGCATTCATTAGCAAGGTGTGCCCTAAGATATCAGAAAAGCTGAAGAGAAGTTATTTTTTGGGTCTGAGAACTCTCAAGATTTTTTCCACATAATTAATGGTATTTGCTTCTTCACTTTACACCATTTTGGCTTACAAAAAAGGTTTCATGGGAACGTTCTACTTTTGGACAGCAGGGGAAACCTGTGCTACTCTGTTTAGATCTTTGCTCAAATTGTTCCTGCTTTGGCCGTTGAGAGCTCTTGCAGTTGGCTCCTATGCCTTTTTGACATCCCCCTATTACTGTGTGCGTGTGTGTCACTTCCTTACTCTGGAACTATAGGATGCTCCAGGCTCATTTTATATTTCCTGCCTCAGTCCTAAAATTAGCCAGGTCTCCAAGGAGCTCTGAGACCTTTTATTGGAAAATGGTATTAGGAACCAGGAGGTAGGCACTAGGTGTGATTGTTGTTTACTGCTGTGTCATTGCATCTAGGCTCTCTCAAGTGACAAAGAAAGGACATATATGAATGATACCAGCTCATGTACATACATATATCTGTATTTATGTAACCAGTTCTATATAAAGTTAAACATGAATTCATACTGACAGCTCCAAATCTAATTCAGTATATCTTTTGTAAAGTTCTTTTATTTAGTTTTATATTGCAAATGTAATATATTCTTTTTTATTGAGGTGATGTTCATATAACATAGGATTAACCATTTTAAAGTATATAATTCAGTGGTACTTACAGTATGTTAACAGTCAGGTACCACCTCTATTTAATTCAAAAACATCTTCATCATCCCCAAAGAAAATCTCTGAACAATTAAGCAGTCACTTTCTATTCCTCTCTTTCTCCGCCCCTGGCAACCACTAATCTGCTTTCCTTCTCTGTGGATTTAAATATTCTGGGTATTTGAAATAAATGGAATCATACATGATGTGATCTTTAACATTCTTTTTTTTTAATGTTCTTTCACTTAGCATAATATTGTGACATTCATCCATGTGGTAGCAAGTATCAGAATGCCATTCTTTTTATTGAGGAATAATATTTCCACATATATATACATATATATATATATATGTATATATACATACATACACACACCACATTTTTGTTTATCCGTTTATATGTTGGTAGACATTTGGGTTGCTTCCATATTTTGGCTATTATGAATACTACTCTATGAATATAGGAATATAAGTTTCTGTTTGAGTCTCTTTCAGTTCTTTTGGGTATCTACCTAGGAACGGAATTGCTCAGTCATATGGTAAATCTATGTTTCTTTTTTTTAGAAACTTGCCATACCGTTTTCACAGCAGCTGCACCATTTTACATTCCCACAAGCAATGTACAAGCGCTACGTTCTACATATGCTTATCAATACTGTTTTTTAAAATTATAGCTCTCTTAATTGTTGTGAAGTGGTATCTCATTGGGGATTTGATTTGCATTTCCCTAATGACTTATGATATTGAGCATCTTTTCATGTGCTTATTGGTTATTTGTGTGTCTTCTTTGGAGAAATGTTTTTTGAAGTCTTTTGCCCATTTTTAAATTGGGTTGTTGATCTTTTTGTTGTTGAATTGTAAGAGTTCTTTATGTATTCTAGATATTAAACACTTATCAGATATATTATTTGTAAATATTTTATTTTATTTTTTGGGTTCTTTTGAATCCGTGATAGTGTTCTTTTCTGCACCAAGGTTTTAAATTTCAATGAAGTTCCACAATGTATTTTTTTCCTTTCATTGCCTATGCTTTTGGTATCATATTTAAGAAACTGTTGTCAGTTTCCATTGAAACTGGTTAAAATCAGTTAACCACTGATGTGAATATTTAGACCTGGGCTCTCAATTCTATTCCACTGGCCTATGTGTGTATCTTTATGCCACTACTACACTGTTTTGAATACTGTAGCTTTTTTTTTAACGTTAGTAATTTATTTATTTATTTTTATTTTAATTCCAGTATGGTTAACACAGTGTTCTATTAGTTTCAGGTGTGTAATATAGTGATTCAACAATTGCATACATCACCCAGTGTTCATCACAAGTGCCTTCCTTAATCCCCATCACCTATTTCACCCATCCCCCTGTCCACCTCCCCAGTGGTAACCATCAGTTTATTCTCTATTGTTAAGAGTTTGTTTCTTGGTTTGTCTCTCTCTTTTTCTCCTCTTTGTTCATTTGTTTTGTTTCTCAAATTCCACATATTAGTGAAATCATATGGTATTTTTCTTTCTCTATTTCACTTAGCATTATACACTCTAGCTCCATCCCTTTCCATTGCAAAATCGTTGCAAATGGCAAGATTTTGTTCTTTTTTATGGATGAGTAATATTCTACTGTATGTATGTATGTATGTATGTATGTATGTATACCATATCTTTATCCATTTATCCATTAATGGACATTTGAGCTGCTTCTATAGTAGTTTTGCTATTGTAAATAATGCTGCAATAAACACAAGAGTACATGTATCCCTTTGACTTAGTGTATTCTTTGGGTAAATACCCAGTAGTGCAATTGCTGGATCATAGGGTAGTTCTACTTTTAACTTTTTTAGGAAACTCCATACTGTTTTCCAGAGTAACTGTATGAGTTTGCATTCCCACCAGCAGTGCACAAGGGCTCCCCTTTCTTCACATCCTTGCCAACACTTATCATTTCTTGTGTTGTTGATTTTAGCCATTTTGACAGGTGTGAGGTGATATCTCATTGTAGTTTGGGTATGCCTTTTACTGATGATGAGTGATGTCTCAGCATCTTTTTATGTGTCTGTTTGCTATCTGTATGTCTTTTGGAGAAGTATCTGTTCCTGTCTTCTACCCATTTTTAAATTGGATTATTTATTTTTTGAGTGTTGAGTTGTATAAGTTCTTTATATATTTTGAATACTAATCCTTTATTGATTATGTCATTTCCAAGTATCTTCTTCCATTCAGTAGATTGGAGTTTAGTTTTATTGATTGTTTCATTCATTGTGCAGAAGCTTTCTATTTTGATGAAGTCCCAATAATTTGCTTTTATTTCCTTTGCCTCAGGAGACATATCTAGAAAAATGTTGCTTTGGCTGATTGTCAGAGAAATTACTGCCTGGGTTCTCTTCCAGGATGTTTATAGTTTCAGGTCTTACATTTGGGTCATTAATCTATTTTGAATTGATTTCTATGTATGGTATAAGAAAGTGGTCCAGTTTCATTCTTTTGAATGTTGCTGTCCAGTTTTCCCAACACCATTTGTTGAAGAGACTGTCTTTTTCCCATTGGATATTCTTTACTCCCTTGTCGAAGATTAATTGACCATATAGCTGTGGGTTTATTTCTGGGTTTTCTGTTCTGTTCTATTGATCTATGTGTCTATTTTTATGCCAGAAGTATACTGTTTTAATTACTACTGCTTTATAATATAACTTGAAGTCTGGAATTGTGATACCTCCAGTTTTGTTTTTCTTTTTCAAGATTGCTTTGGCTATTCAGGGTGTTTTGTGTTTCCATACAAATTTTAGGATTGTTTGCTCTAGTTCTGTGAAAAATGCTTTGGCATTTTGATAGGGATTGCATTACATGTGTAGATTGCTTCAGGTAGTATAGACATTTTAACAATACTTGTTCTTTCAACCCATGAGAATGGAATGTCTTTCCATTTCTTTGTGTCATCTTCAATATCTTTTATCAGCATTTTATAGTTTTCAGAGCACAGGCCTTTCATCACTTTGGTTAAGTTTATTCCTACATATTTTATTGTTTTGGTGCAATTGTGAATGGGATTGTTTTCTTAATTTATCTTTCTGCCACTTTATTATTAGTATACAGGAAACAACAGATTTCTGTAGATGGATATTGTACCCTGTGACTTCACTGAATTCATTTATGAGTTCTAGTAGTTTTTTGGTGGAGTCTTTAGGGTTTTTCTATATGTAGTAACATGTCATCTGCAAATAGTAAGAGTTTTACTTTTTCTTTACTGATTTGGATGCCTTTTTATTTCTTTGTGTTGTCTAATTGCTGTGGTTAGGACTTTCAGTATTATGTTGAATAAAAGTGGCGAGAGTGGACATCTTGCTCTTCACCTTAGGGAAAAAGCTCTCAGTTTTTCACCACTGAGTATGATGTTGGATGTGAGTTTTTCATATAAGGCCTTTATTATGTTGAGGTATGTTCCCTCTAGGCCTGCTTTGCCGAGAGTTTTTATCATGAATTGATGATGTACTTTGTGGAATATTTTTTATGCATCTATTGAAATGATCATATGATTTTTGTCCTTTCTCTTATTGATGTGACATATCACATTGATTGTTTGATGAATTTTGAAACACCTTTGATTCCCAGGAATAAATCCTGCTTGATTGTGGTGTATGATTTTTTAATGTATTGTTGCATTCAGTTTGCTATTGTTTTATTGAGGATATTTTCATCTATATTCATGAGAAATATTGGCTTGTAATTCACTGTTTTTGTGGTGTCTTTATCTGTTTTTGGTATCAGTGTGATACTGGCCTCATAGAATGAATTTGGAAGTTTTCCTTCTTCTTTTATTTTTTGGAATAGTTTGAAAAGAATAGGTATTAACTCTTCCTTAAGTATATTGTAGAATTTGCCCATGAAACCATCTGGTCCTGGAGTTTTGTTTTTGGGGAGTTTTTTTTTTTTTTTTACAATTCAATTTCACTGCTGGTAATTGATCTGTTCAAATTTTCTATTTCTTCCTGCTTTTTTTAAAAAAAGCTTATTTATTCATTTCTTTTTGGTAATGTCTACACCCAACATGGGGCTTGAACTCACAACCCCGAGACCAAGAGTCATAATTGTCTTCTGACTAAGCTAGCTAGGTGCCCCTATTTCTTCCTGCTTTAGTTTTGGTAGGTTGTGTGTTTCTAGGAGTTTATCCATTTCTTCTAGGTTGTCCAATTTGTTGGCATTCAGTTTTCATAATAATCTGTTACAATTGTTTGTAGTTCTGTAATGTTGGTTGTTATTTCTCCGCTGTCATTAGTGATTTTATTTGGGTTCTCTCTCTCTCTCTTTTTAATGAGTCTGGCTAGAGGTTTACCTATTTTGTTGATCTTTTCGGAGAACCAGCTCCTAGTTTCATTGATCTGTTCTATTATTTTTTTAGTTTCTGTGTCATTTATTTCTACTCTAATATTTATTATTTCCTTCCTTTTGCTTGTTTCGGGTTTTATTTGTTCTTCTTTTTCTAGCTCTATTAGGTGTAAGTTTAGGTTGTGTATTTGAGATTTTTCTTGCTTCTTGATGTAGACCAGTATTGCTGTAAACTTCCCTTTTAGAACCAGTTTTGCTGCATCGCAAAGGTTTTGGATCATTGTGTTTTCATTTTCATTTGTTTCCATGTACATTTATTCTTTGATTTCCTGGTTGACCCATTCTTTGTTTAGTGGCATGATTTTTAATCTCCATGTATTTGTGCTCTTTTCAGATTTTTTTCTTGTGGTTGATTTCTAGTTTCATAGTGTGGTCAGAAAAGATGTGTGGTATGACTTCGGTTTTTTTGAATTTATTGAGGCTAGTTTTGTGGCCTAATATGTGACCGATTCTGGAGAATGTTCCATGTTTACTTGAAAAGAATGTGTATTCTGTTGTTTTAGGCTGGAATACCCTGAATGTCTGTTAAATCCATCTGGTCCAGTGTGTCATTCAAAGCCACTATTTCCTTGTGGATTTTCTGTTTGAATAGTCTGTCTTTTGATGTAAGTTTGGTGTTATAGTCCCCTACTGTTATATTACTATTGATTAATTCCTTTATGTTTGTTATTAACTGTTTTATGTATCGGGTGCTTTCATGTTAGGGGCGTAAATATTTACAATTTTTAGATCTTTGTGCTGGATTGTCCCCTTTATTATCATATAGTGTCCTTCTTTGTCTCTTGTCTTTGTTTTAAAGTCTATTTTGTCTGATATAAGTATTGATTCCAGGTTTCTTTTGACATCCATTTGCATGATAAATGTTTCTCTATCCCCCTTACTTTCAATCTGCAGGTGACTTTCTATGTGAAATGAAATGTCTCTTGTAGACAGCACATAGATAGTCTTATTTTTTAATCTGTTTGGACACCCTGTGTCTTTTGATTGGAGCATTGAGTCCATTTACATTCAAAGTAATTATTGATCTGGGTGCCTGCCTGGCTCAGTTGGTGGAGCATGAGACTCTTGATCTTGGGGGTGAGTTTGAGCCCCACGTTGTGTGTAGAGATTACTTAAAAATAAAATCTTAAAAAAGCACGAAGTACCTATTGATAGGTATGGATTTATTGCCATTTTGTCACTTGCTTTGTGGTTGTTTCTACAGATTTTTTCTGATCCTTTCTTCTTTTGGTTTGTTGGCTTTCTTTAGTGATATACTTGGATTCTTTTTCTTTATTCTTTGCATATCTGTTACTGGTTTTTGATTTGTGGTTACCATTAGGTTTTTTAATTTTATTTATTTTTTAAATTTACATCCAAGTTAGTGAGCATATAGTGCAACAATGATTTCAGGAGTAGATTCCTTAATGCCTCTTACCCATTTAGCCCATCCTCCCTCCCACAAGCCCTCCAGTAACCCTGTTTGTTCTCTATATTTAAGAGTCTCTTACGTTTTGTCCCCCACCCTGTTTTTATATTATTTTTGCTTTCCTTCCCTTATGTTCATCTGTTTTGTCTCTTAAAGTCCTCATATAAGTGAAGTCATATGATACTTGTCTTTCTCTGGCTGACTAATTTAGCTTAGCGTAATACTCTCTAGTTCCATCCACGTAGTTGCAACTGGCAAGATTTCATTCTTTTTGATTGCTGAGTAATACTCCATTGTGTGTGTGTGTGTGTGTGTGTGTGTGTATATATATATATATATATATATATATATATATATATATATATGCAATATATATGCAAGATCTTCTTTATCCTTTCATCCATCGATGGACATTTGGGCTCTTTCCATACTTTGGCTATTGTCAATAGTGTGGCTATAAACATTGGGGTATGTGTGCCCCTTCGAAACAGCATACCTGTATCCCTTGGATAAATACCTAGTAGTGCACTTGCTGGGTCGTAGGGTAGTTCTGTTTTTAGTTTTTTGAGGAAACTCCATACTGTTTTCCAGAGTGGCTACCCCAATTTGCATTCCTACCAGCAGTGCAAAAGAGATCCTCTTTCCCCTCATTCTCGCCAACATCTGTTGTTGCCCGAGTTGTTAATGTTAGCCATTCTGACAGGTGTAAGGTGGTATCTCATTGTGGTTTTGATTTGTATTTCCCTGATGATGAGTGATGTTGAGAATTTTTTCATGTGTTGGTTTGGAGAAGTGTCTATTCATGTCTTTTGCCCATTTCTTCACTGGATTATTTGTTTTTTGGGTGTTGAGTTTGATAACTTCTTTATAGAATTTGGATACTAACCCTTTATATGATATGTTGTTTGCAAATATCTTCTCCCATTCCGTCAGTTGCCTTTTAGTTTTGCTGATTGTTTCCTTCACTGGGAATAAGCTTTTTATTTCAATGAGGTCCCAATAGTTCATTTTTGCTTTTGTTTCCCTTGCCTCCAGAGATGTGTTGAGTAAGAAGTTGCTGTGGCCAAGGTCAAGGAGGTTTTTGCTTGTTTTCTCCTTGAGGATTTTGATGGCTTCCTGTCTTACGTTTAGGTCTTTCATCCATTTTGAGTTTGTTTTTGTATATGGTGTAAGAAAGTGGTCCAGGTTCATTTTTCTGCTGCATGTCGCTGTCCAGTTTTCCTAGCACCACTTGCTGAAGAGATGGTCTTTATTCCATTGGATATTCTTTCCTGCTTTGTCAAAGATCAGTTGGCCATACGTATGTGGGTCCTTTCTGGGTTCCTATTCTGTTCCATTGATCTGAGTGTCTGTTTTAGTGCCAGTACCATACTGTCTTGATGATTACAACTTTGTAGTACAGCTTGAAGTCTGGGATTGTGATGCTTCCTTCTTTGGTTTTCTTTTTCAAGATTGCTTTGGCTATTTGGGATGTTTTCTGGTTTCATACAAATTTTAGGATTGTTTGTTCTAGTTCTGTGAAGAGTACTGGTGTTATTTTGATAGGGATTGCACTGAATATGTAGATTGCTTTGGGTAATATTGACATTTTAATAATATTTGTTCTTATTCAGGAACATGGAATATTTTTCCATTTTTTTGTGTGTCTTGTCTTCTCCTATTTCTTTCATAAGTTTTCTACAGTTATCAGTGTATAGATTTTTCACCTCTTTGGTTAGATTTATTACTAGGCATTTTATGGTTTTTGGTGCAATTGTAAATGGGATCTATTCTTTGATTTCTCTTTCTGTTGCTTCATTCTTGGTGTATCAGAATGCAACTGATTTCTGTGCATTGATTTTATATCCTGCAACTTTGTTGAATTCATGGATCAGTTCTAGCAGTTTTTTGGTGGAATCTTTTGGGTTTTCCATATAGAGTATCATGTCATCTGTGAAGAGTGAAAGTTTGACCTCCTTTTGGCCGATTTGGATGCCTTTTATTTCTTTGTGTTGTCTGATTGCTGAGGTTAAGACTTCTAATGCTATGTTGAATAACAGTGGTGAGAGTGGACATCCCTGTCTTGTTCCTGACCTTAGGGGGAAAGCTCCCAGTTTTTCCCCATTGAGGATGATATTAGCATTGGGTCATTCATATATGGCTTTTATGATCTCAAGGTATGATCTTCCTATTCCTACTTTCTTGGGGTTTTTTTATCAAGAAAAGATGCTATATTTTGATAAATGCTTTCTCTGCATCTATTGAGAAGAACATGTGGTTCTTGTCGTTTCTCTTATTGTTGTGATGAATCACATTGATTGTTTTGTGGATATTGAACCAGCCCTACATCCCAGGTATAAATCCCACTTGGTTGCGGTGAATAATTTTTTTAATGTATTGTTGGATGCGGTTGGCTAATATCTTGTTGAGGATTTTTGCATCAATGTTCATCAGGGAAATTGGTATGTAGTTCTCCTTTTTAGTGGGGTCTTTGTATGGTTTTGGAATCCAGGTAATCCTTGCTTCTTAGAATGAGTTTAGAAGTTTTCCTTCATTTCTATTTTTTGGAACAGCTCCAAGAGAATAGGTGTTAACTCTTCCTTAAATGTTTGATAGAATTCCCCTGGAAAGCAATCTAGTCCTGGTCTCTTGTTTTTCGGGAGACTTTTGATTATTAATTCGATTTCTTTACTGGTTATGGGTCTGTTCAAATTTTCCATTTCTTCCTGATTCAGTTTTGGTAGTTTATATGTTTCTAGGAACTTGTCCTTTTCTTCCAGGTTGCTCATTTTATTGGCATATAATTTCTCATAATATTCTCTTATTATTATTTTTGCTGTGTTGGTGGTGATCTCTCCTCTTTCATTCTTGATTTATTTGGGTCCTTTCCTTTTTCTTTTTGATCAAAGTGGCTAGTGGTTTCTCAATTTTGTTAATTCTTTCGAAGAACCAGCTTCTGGTTTCATTGATCTGTTCTGTTTTTTTTGTTTGTTTGTTTTTTGCCTTTTTTTTTTTTTTTTTGGTTTTTATAGCATTGATTTCTGCTCTAATCTTTGTTATTTCCTGTCTTCTGCTGGTTTGGGGTTTTATTTACTGTTCTTTTTACAGCTCTTTAAGGTGTAAGGTTAGGTTGTATATCTGAGACCTTTCTTTTTTCTTTAGGAAGGCCTGTTTTTCTCTTATGACCACCTTTGCTGAGTCCCAGAGGTTTTGGGCTGCAGTGTTATCATTTTCAATGGTTGCCATGTACTTTTTAATTTCTTCTTTAACTATTCAGTTATCTCATTCATTCTTTAGCAGGATGTTCTTTAGTCTCCAAGTATTTGTTATTTTTTCTTGTGGTTGACTTCGAGTTTCACAGTGTTGTGGCCTAAATATATGCACAGTATGATCTTGATTTTTTTGTACTTGTTGAGGGCTGATTTGGGTCCCGTATGTGATCTACTCTGGATAACGTTCCATTTGCACTGGAGAAGAATGTATATTCCAGTGATTTAGAATGAAGTGTTCTGAATATATCTGTTAAGTCAATCTGGTCCAGTGTGTCATTCAAAGCCATTGTTTCCTTGTTGATTTTCTGTTTAGATGACCTTATAATAGCCCCTAAGATATGACTAAAATTTTTATTTCTTAAAGGCTTACTGTAAATGATTAAGAGAATCAACTGTGTGTAAATATATAAATGACTTTTGGAAAAAGTGGATTTCTAATTCTTTGTAGGTGTGATTGTAAAGTTGAGAAATACTAGTCTAATTGATTAATTTTTTATCAAGCATATTTTGTACATATATAAAATACCTATGTATCCACTACTTTGTCAAATATTAATATTTTCACTTATATTTATTTATTTATTTATTTATTTATTTATTTATTTATTTTTTGTTACATAAATGGTGTTTTATTATTTATTTATTTATTTATTTTTATTTTTTTATTTTTTTTATTTTTTAATATATGAAATTTACTGTCAAATTGGTTTCCATACAACACCCAGTGCTCATCCCAAAAGGTGCCCTCCTCAATACCCATCACCCACCCTGCCCTCCCTCCCACCCCCCATCAACCCTCAGTTTGTTCTCAGTTTTTAACAGTCTCTTATGCTTTGGCTCTCTCCCACTCTAACCTCTTTTCTTTTTTTTTTTTTTTTCCTTCCCCTCCCCCATGGGTTTCTGTTACGTTTCTCAGGATCCACATAAGAGTGAAACCATATGGTATCTGTCTTTCTCTGTATGGCTTATTTCACTTAGCATCACACTCTCCAGTTCCATCCACGTTGCTACAAAAGGCCATATTTCATTTTTTCTCATTGCCACGTAGTATTCCATTGTGTATATAAACCACAATTTCTTTATCCATTCATCAGTTGATGGACATTTAGGCTCTTTCCATAATCTGGCTATTGTTGAGAGTGCTGCTATAAACATTGGGGTACAAGTGCCCCTATGCATCAGTACTCCTGTATCCCTTGGATAAATTCCTAGCAGTGCTATTGCTGGGTCATAGGGTAGGTCTATTTTTAATTTTCTGAGGAACCTCCACACTGCTTTCCAGAGCGGCTGCACCAATTTGCATTCCCACCAACAGTGCAAGAGGGTTCCTGTTTCTCCACATCCTCTCCAGCATGTATAGTCTCCTGATTTCTTCATTTTGGCCACTCTGACTGGCGTGAGGTGATAGCTGAGTGTGGTTTTGATTTGTATTTCCCTGATAAGGAGCGACGTTGAACATCTTTTCATGTGCCTGTTGGCCATCTGGATGTCTTCTTTAGAGAAGTGTCTATTCATGTTTTCTGCCCATTTCTTCACTGGGTTATTTGTTTTTCGGGTGTGGAGTTTGATGAGCTCTTTATAGATTTTGGATACTAGCCCTTTGTCCGATATGTCATTTGCAAATATCTTTTGCCATTCCATTGGTTGCCTTTTAGTTTTGTTGGTTGTTTCCTTTGCTGTGCAGAAGCTTTTTATCTTCATAAGGTCCCAGTAATTCACTTTTGCTTTTAATTCCCTTGCCTTTGGGGATGTGCCGAGTAAGAGATTGCTACGGCTGAGGTCAGAGAGGTCTTTTCCTGCTTATTTTCACTTATTTTTAAAGAAATGAAACATTACAGATACAGTTGAAGTACTCTGTATTTCCTTCTCTCTGTTTAACTTATCTTGAATTTGGTATTTCTCTTTGTCATGAAAGTATTCACACTCTAAATATATCTGTAGCTATCACAATATATAGCATTTCTAGGAATGCTATATACACACACACACACACACACACACACACATATCTATGTATATATATGTATATTTGTATGCATTTATATATACAATTGTATACATAGCAAATATATCTATACATGTGATACGTTATACTGTTATTTATTTTTTCTCAATGTTACATTTTTAAGATTTATTAATGTTGATAAATTTGGCTTTATTTAGTGTTTTGTCAACTGTTGTAAACCATTAGTAAGTCACAGTATCAATTTCATAAATATAGTCAACTGAGTTTTGAAAAAGGAGCAAAGGCAATACTATGGAGCAAAGATACCCTTTTCAACCAATGGTGCTAAAGCAACTGGACATCCACATGTAAAAAAAAATAAATCTAGACACAGGTCTTACAGCATTCATAAAAATTAACTCAAAACTGATTCAAAACCTAAATGTAAGTGATAAAACCTCTAGAAGATAAGAGAAAAAATATAGATGATCTTGGTTATGGTGAATACATTTTATTTTATTTTATTTTATTTTATTTTATTTTATTTTATTTTATTTTATTTTATTTTATTTTATTTATTTTTAATGTTTATTTATTTTTGAGAGAGAGAGAGACAGAGTGCAAGTGGGGGAAGGTCAGAGAGACAGGGAGACACAGAATCCAAAGGAGGCTCCAGGCTCTGAGCTGTCAGCACAGAGCCTCATGTGGGGCTCGAACTCAAAAATTGCAGGATAGTGATTGAGCTGAAGTTGGATGCTTAACCCATTAAGCCACCCAGGCACCCCTGAAGACTTTTTAGATACAACACAAAGACATGATTCTTGAAAAAACAATTGACAAGCTAGAATTCATTGAAATTAAAAACTTCTGCTCGGCACAAGAGAATCTCATGAGAATGAGAGGACAAACCACAAAGAAAAAATATTTGCAAAACACACACCCGGTAAAAGACTTTTACATAATACATACAAAGAACTCTTAACACTCAAATATTAAAAAAAAAATTAACCAAAAAAAAAAAAAAAAAAGGGCACCTGGCTGGCTCAGTCGGTTAGGTGTCTGACTTTGGCTCAGGTCATGATCTCATGGTCTGTAGGTTCAAGCCCCACGTGAGGCTCTGTGCTGACAGCTCAGAGCCTGAAGCCTGCTTCAGATTCTGCATCTCTTTCTCCCTCTGCCCCTCCCCACTCACCCTCTGTCTCTGTCTCTCTCTCTCTCAAAAGTAAATAAACATTAAAAAAATTAAAAAAAAAAAACCAATAACTCTTAACATTCAATAATAAGAAAATGAACAACCTGATTAAAAAATGAGCAAAACCATGAAAAGATAACTCACCAAAGAAGATATACAGATGGCAAATAAGCATATGAAAAGATGTTTAACATTATATGTCATTAGGGAATTGCAAATTAAAACAATAAGGTACAAGTAAACATCTAATAGAATGGCCAAGACCTGGTAAACTGAGAACATGAAATGCTGGCAAGGATATGGAGCAACGGGAACTCTCATTCATTGTTGCTGGAAAAGCAAAATATACACTTTGATATTTATTTATTTATTTATTTATTTATTAAGTGTGAGCAGGGGAAAGGGACAGGGAGAAGGAGAGAGAATCTCAAGCAGACTCCACACTCAGCATAGAGCCAGACATGGGGCTTGATCCCATGACCCGATCCAAAATCGAGAGTCAGATGCTCAACTGATTGGGCCACCCATGTGCCCCACAATAATACACTTTGGAAAATAGTTTGGCAGTTTCTTACAAAACTAAACCTACTCTTACTGTGTGATTCAGCAATGGTGCTCATTAGCATTCATCCAAAGGAGCTGAGAACTTATGTCCACACAATAATGTCCGCACACGGATACTTACAGCAGATTTATTCCTAATTGACTAAACTTGGAAGCAAACAAGATGTCCTTCAATAGGTAAATGGATAAACTGTGGTACATCCATACAATGGAATATTACTCCATGCTGAAAAGAGCTATCAAGCAATGAGAAGACATGGAGGAAACTTAAGTATATATTACTAAGTGAAAGAAGCCAATGTCAAAAGTCTACACACTATGTGATTTCAACAGTATGGCATTTTGGAAAAGGCAAAACTATGGAGACAGTAAAAAGTGCAGTGGTTGCCAGAAATTGGGGAAGGGAGAGAGGAACAGGCATAAAACATATTTAGGGCAGTGACACTATTATGTAAATGTTGGATACATGTCATTATACGTTTGTCAAAATCCATAGAACATGAACCCTACTATGGAGTTTGGATTATATGTCAGTGTAGGTTCACTGATTATAATAGATGTACCACTATGATGGTGGAGTCCATAGTCAGGAAAGTGTGTGTGTGTGGGGACAGGGAATATAGGGGAATCCTGTCCTTTTAGTTCAATTTTTATGTGAACCTACAACTGCTCTAAAGAATAGTTCATTAACTAAGAAAAGCAAAACTTGGGGCTCCTGGATAATTCAGTCAGTTAAGTGTTGAACTTTGGCTCAGGTCATGATCTCAAAGTTCGTGTGTTCGAGCCTCACATTGGGCTCTGTGCTGACAATTCAGAGCCTGGAGCCTGTTTTGGATTCTGTATCTCTTTCTGTTTCTCTTCTGCTCACACACACTCTCTCTCTCAAAATACATAAACATTAAAAAAAAGAAAAGAAAAACTTCACCTGACTCTGGAGAACTATTGCCTATATAACCAACCTGCCTCAAAGGTTTCTTGAGAAAATGTAAAACTTATTTTTTTTTGGAAAAAAAATATTACAATAAAAACACATAATAGGATATTTGGGAAAGGCTGTTCATTTTGACATTAAAAGAAAACCATGAATAATGAATGAAACATACAAATAAAAAGTAATTGGGACGCCTGGGTGGCTCAGTTGGTTAAGCATCTGACTCTTGATTTGGGCTCAGGTCATCATCTTACAGTTCATGAGATCAAGCCCTGCTCTGGGCTCTGTGCTGACAGCATGGAGCCTGCTTGGGATTCTCTCTCTCCATTTTTCTTTGGCCCTCCCTGGCTCATGCGCATACTCTCTCTCAAATAAATAAACATTTTTAAAAAAAGTAATTAAATTTATTTTGAGGAGCTAAGATGGCGGCACAGTAGCAGGATCCTCGGCTTGTCTCATCCCTTGAACACAACTGGATAACTGTCAAGTCATTCTGAATACCCAAGAAATTGACCTGAGGACTGACAGAAAAAACTGCACAACTAGAGGGAGAGAAGAGGCCACATTGAGGAAGGTAGGAAGTGTGGAGACAAGGTTTGGGGAAGAAACAGACTGCAGGTACTGCAGAGGGGAGGGAGCCCTAGTTGTAGAGAAAGGTGAGAGAGTGGACCACACAGGGATACACACAAGGAGAGTACTTCCCTAAAGCCATTGGCTGGGAAAACAGAGGGGCTGATTTTTGTGAATTTTTGCAACCAGTTGGGCTCAAAGACTGGAGTTTTAGAGGTCTAAAAGGGTTTGGTTGTGATAGAATCCTGACGGCACTGCAGTTCTCCTGGACAGGAGACAGGCAAATAACCCTGGGGAAGACTGTGTGATCTGAGGAACTCCTAAGATGCACAGGGAGACTGTTCACTCTTTTTGGAGTGCATCTGTGTGAGGTCATACCCCTGCACTCAGGCACGACTGCCCTTGGTCAAACCTGCATTCCTGCCAGTGCAAAACCAAGAGTTGGATGCTCAACTGACTGAGCCACCCAGGCACACCGGACAAACTAGATTTTAAACCAAAGACTTTAACAAGAGATTAAGAGGGGCACTCTATCATAATAAAGAGGACTATCCAACAAAACAATCTAACAATTGTAAATATTTATGCCCCCAACATGAAAGTACCCAAATATATGAAACAATAACAAACATAAAGGAACTCATTGATAATAATACAGTAATAGTAGGAGACTTTAACACCCCACTTATAACAATGGATAGATAACTGAAGCAGAAAATCAACAAGGAAACTGGATTTGAATGACACACTGGGCCAAATGGACTTAATAGATATATTCAGAACATTTCATCCTGAAGCAGAAAATACATTCTTTTCAAATGCACATGGGACATTCTCCAGAACAGATCGCATACTACGTCACAAATAAGGCCTCAACAAGCACAAAAAGATCAAGACTATACCATGCATATTTTCAGACCACAATGCTATGAAACTTGAAGTCAATCACAAGAAAAAGATTGGAAAGACCACAAATACATGGAAGCTAAACAACATACTACTAAACAATGAATGGGTCAAATGGGAAATCAAAGAAGAAATAAAAAAAAAAATACATGGAAACAAATGAGATCCAAAACTTTTGGGATGCAGCAATAGTAGTCATAAGAGGTAAGTATATACCAATACAATTCTACCTCAAGAATCAAGAAAAATCTCAAATAAACAACTAGCCTTATACCTAAAGGAGCTAGAAAAAGAACAAACAAAGCCTAAAGCCAGCAGAGTAAGGGATATAATAAAGATTAGAGCAGAAATAAATGATATATAAACTAAACAACAACAACAACAAATCAATGAAATTAGGGTCTGGTTCTTTGAGAAACAACAACAACAACAACAACAAAACTGACAGACCTCTAGCTAGACTTATCAAAAAGAGAAAGGACCTAAATGAATAAAATCACAAATGAGAGAAGAGAAATAACAACCAAAACCACAGAAATACAAACAATTATTATATTATAAAAATTATATGCCAACAAACTGGAAAACCTGCAAGAAATGGATAAATTCTTAGAAACATATAAACTACCAAAACTGAAACAGGAAGAAATACAAAAGTTGAACAGACTGATAAACAGCAAAGAAATTGGATCAGTAAGAAAAAATCTCCCAACAAACAGAAGTCCAGGGCTAGATTGCTTCCCAGGAGAATTCTACCAAATGTTTTTTCTTCTTAAACTTTTCCAAAAAATAGAAATGGAAGGAAAACTTCCAAATTCATTCAGTGAGGCCAGCATTATTGTGATCCCAAAACCGAGAAAGACTCCACTAAAAAAGACAACTACAGGCCAATATTGCTGATGAACATGGATGCAAAAAATCTCAGCAAAATACTAGCAAATTCAATTCAATAGTACATTAAAAGAATCATTCACCATGGTCAAGTGGGATTTAATCCTGGGCTACAACTGTGGTTCAATATTTGCATATCAATGTGATATACCACATTAATAAAGATAAAGGATAAGAACCATATGATCCCCTCAATAGATACAGAAAAATCATTTAACAAGTACAACATCCCTTCATGATAAAAACCCTTAACAAAGTAAGGACAGAGGAAACATACCTCAACATAATGCAGGCCATATATGAAAAATCCACTTTATTGGGGAAAAAGTGAGAGCTTTTCCTTTACAGTCAGGAACAACAAAGGGATGTCCACTCTCACCACTGTTATTTAACACAGTACTGGATATCCTAGCCTCAGCAACTAGACAACAGAAAGAAATGACACCCAATTGGCAAGGAAGAAGTGAAACTTTCACTATTTGCAGAAGACACACTATATATAGAAAACCCAAAAGACTCCACCAAAAAATTGTTAGAACTGAGACACAGGTATTCAGTCGCAGGATACAAAATCAATGTACAGAAATATGTTGCATTTCTATACACCAATACTGAAGCAGCAGAAAGAGAAATCAAGGAATCAATCCCATTTATGATCACACCAAAAACCATAGGTACCCAGGACTAAACCTAACCAAAGAGGTAAAAGACCTGTACTCTGAAAAGTATAAAACAGTGATGAAAGAAATTGAAGATGACATAATGGAAAAACATTCCATGCTCATGATTGGAACAACAAATATTGTTAAAATGTCTATGCCACCCAAGGTAATCTACACATTTAATACAATCTCTTTGAAAATGCCACCAGAATTTTTCAGAGAGCTTGAACAAACAACCCTAAAATGTGTAAGGTAACACAAAAGATCCCAAATAGCCAAAGCAATCTTGAAAAAGAAAAGCAAAGCTGAAGGCATCACTATTCCTGACTTCAAGTTATATTACCAAGCTGTAGTGATCACGACAGTATGGTATTGGCATAAAAACAGACACATAGATCAGTGGGACAGAAGAGAAAACCCAGAAATTAACCCATAATTATATGTTAAATTAATCTTCAACTAAGCAGGAAAGAATAGCCAATGGAAAAAAGAGTCTTTTCAACAAATGGTGTTGGGAAAACTGGACAGCAACATGCAAAAGAATGAAACTGGACCACTTTCTTACACCATACACAAAAATAAATTCAAAATGGATTAAAGACCTAAATGTAAGACAGGAAAAAATCAAAATCCTAGTGAACACAGGCAGTAACCTCTTTGACATTGGCAGTAGCAACTTCTTACTAGATACATCTCCTGAGCAAGGGAAATAAAAGCAAAAATAAACTATTGAGACTTCATCAAAATAAGCTTCTGCACAGTGAAGAAAACAATCACAAAACTAAAAAGGAACCTTTGGAATGGAAGAAGATATTCACAAATGGCATATCTGATAAAGGGTTAGTATCCAAAATATATAAAGAACTTATCAAACTCAACATCCTTTTGGTTGTTGGTTATTCATAACCAATTAAATAATGGGCAGAAGACATGAATAGACATTTCTCCAAAGAAGACATACAGATGACCAACAGACACATAAAAAGATGCTCAGCATCATTCATCATCAGGGAAATGCAAATCAAAACTATAATGGGCTACCACCTCATCTGTCAGAATGGCTAAAATTAACAGCACAAGAAACAACAGGCGTTGGTGAGGATGTAGAGAAAAAGGAATCCTCTTGCACTGTTGGTGGGAATGCAAACTTGTGCAGCCACTCTGGAAAACAGTACGGAGGTTCCTCAAAAAATTAGAGATAGAACTACTCTCTGATCCAGCTATTGCACTACTGGGTATTTACCCAAAGGATACAAAGATAGTGATTCAAAGGGATAGGTGCATCTTGATGTTTATAGCTGGATTATCAACAATAGCCAAATTGTGGAAAGAGCCCAAATGCCCATCAATAGATGAATGGATAAAGAAGTGGTATATATATACAATGGAATATTATTCAGCCATAGAAAGGAATGAAATCTTGTCATTTGCAATGATTTAGGTGGAGTTAGAAAGTATTATGCTAAGCAAAATAAGGTAGCCAGAGAAAGACAAATGCCATATTATTTCACTCGTGGAATTTAATAAACAAATGAACATGAGTTGGGGTGGGGGAAGAGAGGCAAAGCAATTAACACTCTTAACTACATAGAACAGTTACTGGAGAGGAGGTGGGCAGGGGGATGTGTAAAATAGGTGATGGGTATTAAGGAGAGCACTTGCTGCGATGAGCACTGGGTGTTGTATGGAAGTGATGAATCACTAAATTCTACACCTGAAACTAACATTACACTGTATGTTAACTGGAATTTAAATAAAAATTTGGAGAAAGAAAAAAATTATTTTGACTGGTTAGAAAACAGGGTGCAATGGAACACAGGTTGGAAACCAATACTTTTTTTCTTTTCCTTAAAACCAAACAAAAAAATCAATGACCAAATAATTTTCTCAAGGCAGGAATCTGGCAAATATTATTGGCTCCAAGAGAGAAATGGCATCCTAGAACAAAAATTGTCTAGTACATCATTATTTGTTTATACAGCATGGTAAAAAAATCTAGTTAAGTTTATATTAAATCACTGTTCTTATATATTAAATTGCCACACAAGACTAGGCCCTTTTTCTTTCTCTAGAACTACCAAGACCTGTAGATTCAATTCTAGACCACTAGGGCTTTCATACAATTAGTGGAGCTATTTTTCTATATTAAGATTTTTGAGTCACGGCAGCCTCTTTGCTTTTCAGGTGAAATAGATAACTAACAAATTACTTAATTTACTTTGCTAATCCAGTGGGGTTTAATAAGACCCAGATCACATGGGTTGTTCATCAGGCTTTTTGTGAGGGGACAGTTGCTCTGAATTAGCAATTACCTGCTTCCCCCTCCCCCCCGAAACTTTCATAAACATAAAAAATCTAAATAGCTTGGCATCTTCACTTATGTCTCTTTTCTATTGCCGTTTCTAACACTGGTTCAAGAAATCGTAACTTGAATTCCAGTAAAGAGCTTAAAATTTTTTTAAATACTATGAACTATTTTGTTAAATGCAGCAATATGCGTGGGTATTTTAATCACTTTATAACGCAAGTCTATTTTCAAAATGCAGTAATTTTTTTCTTGAGGTTACCTAGAATAAGTCTGGCCAAAAATCAGGGAGCATGTTCTGTGTAAACCCAGCGTATATTTTTCTGAGTTAGGTGTTTGAGTTTCTCTGTTTTGTTAGTTTGCAAAATACTGGAAGGAGAGGTAGTATTTTATACATTCATTTCGTCCTAACAAAACCAACATAGCCTCTTAAAAGTCTTGAATTCATTTCTTATCAGCTATTTCTTTTCATTTTATCTCTGGGGGTTTTATATCCTTCTTCCTTCAGATATTCCCTCGAGTTTTCGAAAGTCCCACATCAGACTGCAACCCAATACTAGTTCTTCACGATCTTTTTAGCCATTCCTTTCTCGCCCGCATCAGCAGAGTTAGGCATACTCAACCACTGCTTTGCCAAAGAGCGCGAGGGTTTGTCCACACGTTTGGTCAAAATGCATTCCCCTAAATTACACATCCTAATTCCTTTAATTTTCCACTTTTCCTCCAGCAAGTGAACCTCGGATCGAAATTTAAATCTGCCCCCGCCTGCAACACCTCGCCGCTCCTACCTGCGGCCTTCTCGCTATTGCCCTGCCTACTGAACCCAAGTTCCTCTCCCCGGGCCATCCGTTTCCCAAGAAAAACAATAGTCACTTGTGTTTTCGGGGCTTTGGTACCCGCTTTCTTCCTCCTCATCCGACCAGAGGCCCTCCGTACTTCCCCACCCATACGCGACCTCAACCTCCCGCAGCTGCTTTGCCTCGGAGCGCCACTTCCGGATAGCCGGTGTCTCCGCTTTACCGGTCCGCCCACCTCCCCCGCGCATTTCCTAGAGCTTTGTCTTAAAACGCTGGCGGGGTCTGAGCGGGGACCAGGCTAGCCCAACACGAGAGGTCTCCCAAGAAGACGCGCCGAGTGGCTGCTGCAGCCCGGGAGCTCCGGCCCCGCTGCGGAGTCGAGTGGTGGTGGTGGCGGGACAATTTGTTTTGAGCACCGAAGGGGCAACACCCGGAAGTGGCTCCGTACCGGAGCTGCGCCGCCGCCGGGGGCGGGTGCCGGGTGCCGGGTACCGGGAGGTGTAAGGGACGCCACAGTACTTTTTGGCGTAAGTGTCGGCGGAGGGTGCGGTACGGCCCCGGGGCGGGAGCCGGCCTGGTTCCCCTCCGAGTTCTACGGTGGTAGATCCGGCTGGGTTCCTGGAGGCGAGGGCCTCGTGGGGCGGCTGGGCTGGTGAGGGTTTGTGGCGGCCAAAGGGGATCCCGCTCGCTTCATTCTCCCACCTCAGGGGATTCGCTGTCTTCGGTTCAACCCTATTCCTCCCACCCTTCGCCAGGCGAGTTGAGGGCAGTTGTAGTAGTGAGGAAGTCGCAGTTGGAGGAGAGAGTCCACTCGTTTTTTTCGGCTTCAGGGAGGAGGCGAGCGGCTGCTTTGGTGGGGACTGTTGCTTTTCGGCCTTTTCAACCCCTCCTGAGAAATGCTTTTTCTTTGGCTGCACCACCGACTCAGTTACTTTTCATGTTTGCCTTTACCCCCTTCAGCTTCTGACTTTGACTCCTCTGCACCTTAAAAGATGCTGGAGTCCTATGTGACTCCAATTTTAATGAGCTATGTGAATCGCTACATCAAGAATTTAAAGCCGTCAGATCTACAGCTTTCACTATGGGGTGGAGACGTGGTTCTCAGCAAGCTCGAGTTAAAGTTGGATGTGCTGGAACAGGTAAGCTGTGTAGCTGTCATTACCTGGCAACATTTACAGCTTGTTTAGGAATTCTCCTGCACTTCGGCTTTATGCTTTAAAAGCTTAAATTTTCTGTTAAAGTATTCTGGGTTACCCTGAAACTACAGACCTTCTTTTACGGAAGTTTTTTTTTTTTCTTTTTTTTTTTTCATGGTTTGTTACTAGTGATGGTTTGTTAGAATTGGATTCCCAAAGGTGCCTCAACAAATAGGAAAACAGTTTCATTGTGCTTGTCGGAATTGTTCAGTCTGCTTACTTAGTTCTCAAACATTACCGGACAGGCTAATATACATTGCTAAGATTGTGAATGAAGCTGGAAAATATTACATTGCCATTCTCTTTTGGGGAATGGAAGGGTCTGAAAGATAGCAAGAAAGTGCTGCCTCTTAAGTAGGAAAGATGACATTATCTGTGGCATCTTCAGAGAATTGAGTAAACCCAAATTGAGAATGCCAGCAAAATTAAAAACTTTCTTACTCTTTAGGCTTTTTTTCTGTTAGCTTGAGGTTGGTCTGATGTAAATGAACTGTAATTTAAAATTTCATGTATTAATTCATTGAGTTCATTTATTACTAACATGCCAGGCAACTCTCTTAGGCCCGGAGATACAAAAATTATCTGTGGAAACTCAGAAGAGCCAGACCAACCGCTTTGTAGGAGATAAGGGAAGTCTCTTTTTTTTTTTTTTTTTTTTTTTTTTAAAGCGTTAGTAAGGGATTTTATTTTATTTTTTAAATTAAAAAGTAAAAATATCAATAAATATTAGAAATTCAAATCATATGCAAAAGCTATTAAGTAAAAAAAATGAAAGTCTTTCTACTCCCACTATCTAGGGCTGTCCACTATTAATATTTTTATTTGGGTGTTTCCAGACATTTTCCTATGCACGTATCAATGCAGGTATCATCATGCATAGGAGATAAGGGAAGTCTTAATCTGATGGTGAAAGTTAATTTTATATTCCACTCTTCCTGTATTATTGAGTAATCTAGAGTTATCACTAAGAAATAATACTCTTGGTTCCTTCCCTTTCTCTCCAAGTTTATCTTAATATCTTCATTTTTTAAAAGCACAAGTCCTAAGTATATAGCTCAGTTTTTATGTATGTATACACCTGTGTAACTGCTATCTCAATCAAGAAATAGAATATTCCCTGGGCACCTGGGTAGCTCAGTCAATTGAGCGTGGGACTCTTGATTTCGGCTCTCGTGGTCTCGTTGTAGGATCGAGCCTCCCCTACCATCTGGCTGGAGCACTGAGCCTGCTTGCGATTCTTTCTCTGCTCTTTCCCTGCTCATGTGCGCTCCCTTTTCCTCAAAATAAACATTAAAAAAAAAGATACAGAATATTTCCTGCTCCCTTTTGCAAATCGGTAGCCCTATCCCTAAAACGGGTGACTATTATTCTGACATATATACACAGAGAAATTTACCTGTTCTTGAACCTTAATGAATTGGAATCACATGTGTGTGGCTGTTTTTGTTTGACCTTATGGCTAAGGTCAACCCATGCTGTTGCAGGAGCTGTAGTTCTTTGTATTGCCTTGTAGTATTCCATTGGCTAAAGATTCACAATTTATTTTTCCATTGATGTACATTGGGATGCTTTCTACTTTTGGCTATTATGAAGAAAGCTCTTGTGAACATTCTTGTACATGTGTTTTGGTGGAAAATTTCCCTTAGGTGTATACTTAGGGTGTGTGTATGTGTGTATATATTGAACTTTGACGGATACTGCCAAATAGTTTTCCAAAGTGGTTTTATTAATTTACATTCTCACCAACAGTGTATGAGAGGTCCATTTACTTTGAATGTTTGCTATTACTTCGTATGTTATTTTAATTTTAGCCTTTCTGGTGGGTGTGTAGTGGTATATCAGTTTAAATTTGCATGTCCTGGGACACCTGGGTGGCCCTGTTGGTTAAGTGTCTGACTTGGGCTCAGGTCATAATCTCACTGTTAGTGCGTTTGAGCCCCACATCAGGCTCTGTGCTAATAGCTCAGAGCCTGGAGCCTGCTTTAGATTCTGTGTCTCCCTTCCTCTCCACCACTACCCTGCTTGCACGTGCTTTCTCCTTCTCTCTCTCAAAAATAAATAAACATTAAAAAAATTAAAAAGAAAATTGCATTTCCCTAATGACTAATGATGTTGAGCACATTTTCATATGCTGCTTATGGCTATTTGGATATACTTCTTTGTAAAGCCTTTATTCTTTCGCCTTTTTAAAAAATTGGGTATTCTTTTTTTTTTTTTTTTTTAATTGACGTGTAGTGGTTCTCTACATATTTTGGAAATGAGTCCTTTGCCAAGTATGTTTTGCAGTATCTTCTCCCAGTCTGTGGCTGGTCTTTTTAGTCTCTTAAAGTTATCTTTGGGTGAATAGAAGCTCATAATTTCATTGAGGTCTAAGTTTTCAGTCTTTTCTTTTGTGTTTAAGAAATATTTGCTGGGGCACCTGGGTGGCTCAGTCGGTTGAGCGGCCGACTTCGGCTCAGGTCATGATCTCGCGGTCCGTGAGTTCGAGCCCCACGTCGGGCTCTGTGCTGACAGCTCAGGGCCTGGAGCCTGTTTCGGATTCTGTGTCTCCCTCTCTCTGACCCTTCCCTGTTCATACTCTGTCTCTCCCTGTCTCAAAAATAAATAAAACGTTAAAAAAAAAATAAAAAAAAAAAAAGAAATATTTGCTTATTCCAGGAACATGAAGATATTCTCTTGTTTTCTTTGTGTTTTTTCTTTTGTGTGTGTGTGTGGGGGGGGGGGGTATTTTTATTTGAATCACCCCGTGCTCATCATGATGAGTGCAGTCCTTAATCCCCATCACCTATTTCACCCATCCCCTCCCCCTCCTCTGGTAACAATTACTTTATTCTCAATAGTTAAGAGTCTGTTAATTGGTTTGCGTCTCTTTTCCTTCTGTGCTTTTTGTTTCTTAAATTCCATATATCAGTGAAATCATATAGTATGTGTCTTTCTCTGACTTATTTTAATTAGCATGATATACTCTAGCTTCATCCATGTCATTGCAAATGGCAAGATTTCATTCTTTTGATGGCTGAGTAATATTCCATTGTGTGTATACACACACACATTGCTTCTTTATCCATTCATCTATTTACAGACATTTGGTCTCTTTCCATAATTTGGTTATTGTTGATAATGCTGCTATAGCTATCAGGATGCCTGTATCCCTTTCCCTGATGAGTGATGCTGAGCATCTTTTCATGTGCCTGTTGTCCATCTGTACGTATTCTTTGGAGAAATGTCTATTCATGTCTTCTGCCCATTATTTAATTGGATTATTTATGTTTTGGGTGTTGAGTTTGATAAGTTCTTTATATATTTTGGATGCTAACCTTTTATTGGATGTCATTTGCAATCTTTTCCCCTTCTGTAGGTTGCCTTTTAGTTTTGTTGATTGTTTCCTTCACTGTGCAGAAACTTTTTATTTTGATGAAGTTCCAATAGTTGATTTGTACTTTAGTTCCCTTGCTTCCGGAGACTTATCTAGAAAGAAATTGCTATGGCTAAGTCAAAGAAGTTACTGTTGCATTCTCTTCCAGGATTTTTATGTTTTCAAGTCTCACATTTAGGTCTTTAATCCATTTCGAATTTATTTTTGTGTATGGTATAAGTAAGTGGTCCAGTTTCATTGTTTTTGCATATTGCTTTTTGTTTTCTTTTAGAAGCTTTATTTTCTTTGATTTATCCAAATTAATTTTTCTATAAGTGTGAAGTAGAGGTTAAGATGTACCTTTTTTCTTTGATAATCAGTTGATTCACACCACTTGTTGAACCATTCTTTTTCTATTGAAGTCTTAGTTGCAAATCAGGTTGTCAAATGTATGTGGATTTATTTCTGAACTCTGTATCTGCTCTGTAGCCCATTAGTCTATTCTTGTGTCACTACCATACTGACTTTTACAGTACATTTTGGTATCTCATAGTGTAATTTGTGTAACTGTTCTTTTTTCCTTGTCATAACTGTTGTAAGTCCTTTGCATTTCCATATATGTTTTAATTTCAAATTGTAAATTTTAGAATTAATTTTCCTCCAAAGGGGAAACCCACTGACATTTTTGTTGCGATTACATCAAATCAGATTACTCTGGGAGGAATTAACCTTAACACATATTGTGTTGACATAGTGAGTTTTTAAATCCATGTGCAGAACATTACTTTGTGTATTTTTAGGTCTTCAATTTTTCTCAACAATGATTTGAAGTTTTCTGAGAAGCATTGCACATATATCATTAACGACGTACCACCTTCTACCTGTCAGAATGGCTAAAATTGATAACTCAGGAAGCAACAGATGTTGGCAAGGATGTAGAGCTAGGAACACTTTTGTGCTGTTGGTGGGAATGCAAACTGGTGCAGTCACTCTGGAAAACAGTATGGAGGTTTCTCAAAAAATTAAAAATAGAACTATCTTATGACCCAGCAATAAAAACTAGGTATTTATTCCAAAGGATACAAAAATGCTGATTTGAAGGGGCACATGCACCCCAGTGTTTATAGAAGCACTATCAGCAATAGGCAAATTACGGAAAGAGTCCAAATGTCCATTGACTGAATGGATAAAGGAGATGTGTTATATACACACACACACACACACACACACACATACACACATACATACATATATACATATAATGGAATGTTACTCAGTGATCGAAAAGAATGAAATCTTACCACTTGCAAGAACATGGATGGAAGTAGAGTGTATTATGCTAAGTGAAACAAGTCAGTCAGAGAAAGATAAATAGCATATGATTTCATACATATGTGGAATTCAAGAAACAGACGAACATAGGGGAAAGGAAGGAAAAATAAGATAAACAGAGAGGGAGGCAAACCATAAGAGACTTAAAAACAGAGCACAAACTGAGGCTTGCTTGGGGATGTGGGTTGGGGGAATGGGCTAAATGGGCGATTGGCATTAAGGAGGGCATGTTGGGATGACCACTGGGTGTTATATGTGAGTGATGAATCATTAACTTCTGCTGCTGAAATCATTATTACACTGTATGTTAACTTAGATTTAAATAAAAATTAAAAAATTATTTTCTAAGTATGTTATCAGTACTCAGAAATACAATTGTTTTAGTATATTCACCTTCCATTCATTGGCCTTTCTGACTTGTCTAACAGTTTTTGGTCTTTTCTTTTGGATTGCCTATGTACACAGTCATGCCATTTGCAAATAGTGACAGTTTTACATCTTTCTTTCCAGTGCTTGTACCTTTTATTTCTTTATTGCACTGTGGGGTAGAAAATTAACATTCTTCTTTGTTCCCAACTACAGCAGGAAAGTGCTCAGTATTTTACCATTGAGCATGTTACTAGCTATAAATACTCTTAAACGTAAATACTTTTTGTTCTTCCTTTTTACAAGTTTTTTAAAATCATGAATGGATTTGAATTTTATCTAATACTACATTTAGTGTAATTGAGATTACATTTTAGTACGTTTTCTTTTATTCTGTTAATGTGGTGAATTACATTGAGTTTTAATTTTTTTATTTTTATTTTTTTAGTGTTTTTTTTTTTTTTTTTTTTTTTTAAAGAGAGTGCAAGCACGAGCGCGGGAGGGGCAGAGAGAGAGGGAGATGCAGAATTGGAAGCAGGCTCCAGGCTCTTAGCTGTCCGCACAGAGCCCGATGCAGTGCTCAAACCCATGAACTGTGAGATCATGACCTGAGCTAAAGTCAGATGCTTACCCGACTAGGTGCCCCACATTGAATTTTTATATGGAGTTTGCATTCCTTGTATAAAACCCATACTTACTATATATTAACCTTTTTATATGTGGTTGGCATTGATTTGCTAAATTCTGTTTAGTTTTTTTAATGTTTGTTTATTTTATTTTTTTAATGTTTATTTTATTTTTTTTTAACATGAAATTTATTGTCAAATTGGTTTCCATACAACACCCAGTGCTCATCCCAAAAGGTACCCTCCTCAATACCCATCACCCACCCTCCTCTCCGTCCCACCCCGCACCAACCCTCAGTTTGTTCTCAGTTTTTAAGAGTCTCTGTGCTTCGGCTCATTCCCTCTCTAACCTCTTTTTTTTCTTCCCCTCCCCCATAGACTTCTGTTAAGTTTCTCACGATCCACGTAAGAGTGAAAACGTAAGGTATCTGTCTTTCTCTGTATGACTTATTTCACTTAACAATAGCCAGTTCCATCCACGTTGCTACAAAGGGCCATATTTCATTCTTTCTTATTGCCATGTGGTATTCCATTGTGTATATAAACCATAATTTCTTTACCCATTCGTCAGTTGATGGACATTTAGGCTCTTTCCATAATTTGGCTATTGTTGAAAGTGCTGCTATAAACGTTGGGGTACAAGTGCTCCTATGCATCAGCACTCCTGTGTCCCTTGGGTAAATTCCTAGCAGTGCTATTGCTGGGTCATAAGGTAGGTCTATTTTTAATTTTTTGAGGCAACTCCACACTGTTTTCCAGAGTGGCTGCACCAGTTTGCATTCCCACCAACAGTGCAAGAGGGTTCCCGTTTCTCCACATCCTCTCCAGCATCTGTAATCTCCTGATTTGTTCATTTTAGCCACTCTGACTGGCGTGAGGTGATAGCTGAGTGTGGTTTTGATTTGTATCTCCCTGATGAGGAGCAACGTAGAGCATCTTTTCATTTGCCTGTTGGACATCTGGATGTCTTCTTTAGAGAAGTGTCTATTCATGTTTTCTGCCCATTTCTTCACTGGATTATTTGATTTTTGGGTGTGGAGTTTGGAGATCTTTTTATAGATTTTGGATACTAGCCCTTTGATAGGTCATTTGCAAATATCTTTTCTCATTCCGTCGGTTGCCTTTTAGTTTTGTTGATTGTTTCCTTTGCAGTGCAGAAGCTTTTAATCTTCATGAGGTCCCAATAGTTCATTTTTGCTTTTAATTCCCTTGCCTTTGGGGATGTGTCAAGTAAGAAATTGCTGCGGCTGAGGTCAGAGAGGTCTTTTCCTGCTTTCTCCTCTAGGGTTTTGATGGTTTCCTGTATCACATTCAGGTCCTTTATCCATTTTGAGTTTAGTTTTGTGAATGGTGTAAGAAAGTGATCGTTTCATTCTTCTGCGTGTTGCTGTCCAACTCTCCCAGCACCATTTATTAAAGAGACTGTCTTTTTTTTCCATTGGATATTCTTTCCTGCTTTGTCAAAGATCAGTTGGCCATACATTTGTGGGTCTAGTTCTGGGGTTTCTGTTCTATTCCATTGGTCTATGTATCTGTTTTTGTGCCAATACCATGCTGTCTTGATGATTACAGCTTTGTAGTAGAGGCTAAAGTCTGGGATTGTGATGCCTCCTGCTTTGGTCTTCAAAATTACTTTTGCTATTCGGGGTCTTTTGTGGTTCCATACAAATTTTAGGATTGCTTGTTCTAGCTTTGAGAAGAATGCTGGTGCAATTTTGATTGGGATTGCATTGAATGTGTAGATTGCTTTGGGTAGTATTGACATTTTAACAAAATTTTATTCTTCTAATCCATGAGCATGGAATGTTTTTCTGTTTCTTTATATCTTCTTCAGTTTCCTTCATAAGCTTTCTATAGTTTGCAGCATACAGATCTTTTACATCTTTGGTTGGGTTTATTCCTAGGTATTTTATGCTTCTTGGTGCAGTTGTGAATGGCATCAGTTTCTTTGTCTTTCTGTTGCCTCATTACTAGTGTATGAGAACGCAACTGATTTCTGTACGTTGATTTTCTGTCCTGCGACTTTGCTGAATTCATGTATGAGTTCTAGCAGACTTGTGGTGGAGTCTATCGGATTTTCCACGTGTAATATCATGTCATCTGCAAAAAGCGAAAGCTTGACTTCATCTTTGCCAATTTTGATGCCTTTGATTTCCTTTTGTTATCTGATTGCTGATGCTAGAACTTCCAACACTATGTTAAACAACAGCGGTGAGAGTGGACATCCCTGTCGTGTTCCTGATCTCGGGGAAAGCTCTCAGTTTTTCCCCATTGAGGATGATGTTAGCTGTGGGCTTTTCATAAATGGCTTTTATGATGTTTAAGTATGTTCCTTCTATCCCGACTTTGTCGAGGGTTTTTATTAAGAAAGGATGCTGAATTTTGTCAAATGCTTTTTCTGCATCGATTGACAGGATCCTATGGTTCTTATCTTTTCTTTTATTAATGTGATGTATGAGATTGATTTGCAAATGTTGAACCAGCCCTGCAGCCCAGGAATGAATCCCACTTGATCATGGTGAATAATTCTTTTTATATGCTGTTGAATTCGATTTGCTCAATAGTATCTTATTGAGAATTTTTGCATCCATATTCATCAGGGATATTGGCCTGTAGTTCTCTTTTTTTACTGGGTCTCTGTCTGGTTTAGGAATGAAAGTAATGCTGGCTTCATAGAATGAGTCTGGAATGAATAGAATTCTAAACTTCATAGAATGAGTTTTCCTTCCCTTTCTATTTTTGGAACAGCTTGAGAAGGATAGGTATTATTTAAATGTGTGGTAGAATTCCCCAGGGAAGCCATCCGGTCCTGGACTCTTATTTGTTGGGAGATTTTTGATAACTGATTCAATTTCTTTGCTGGTTGTGGGTCTGTTCAAGCTTTCTATTTCTTCTTGTTTGAGTTTTGGGAGTGTGTGGGTGTTTAGGAATTTGTCCATTTCTTCCAGGTTTTCCAGTTTGTTGGCATATAATTTTTCATAGTATTCCCTGATAAGTTCTTGTATTTCTGAGGGATTGGTTGTAATAATTCCATTTTCATTCATGATTTTATCTGTTTGGGTCCTCTCCCTTCTTGAGAGCCTGGCTAGGTTTATCAATTCTGTTTATTTTTTCAAAAAGCAACTCTTGGTTTCATTGATCTGCTCTACAGTTTTTTTTAGATTCTATATTGTTTACTTCTCCGATCTTTATTATTTCTCTTCCTCTGCTGGGTTTGGGGTGTCTTTGCTATTCTGCTTCTGTTTCCTTTAGGTGTGCTGTTAGATTTTGTATTTCAGAGTTTTCTTGTTTCTTGAGATAGGCCTGGATTGTAATGTATTTTCCTCTCGGGACTGCCTTTGCTGCATCCCAAAGTGTTTGGATTGTATTTTCATTTTCACTTGTTTCCATATATTTCTTGATTTCTTCTCTAATTGCCTGGTTGACCCATTCATTCTTTAGTAGGGTGTTCTTTAACCTCCATGCTTTTGGACATTTTCCAGACTTTTTCTTGTGGTTGATTTCAAGCTTCCATAGCATTGTGGTCTGAAAGTGTACATGGTATGATCTCAATTCTTGTATACTTATGAAGGGCTGTTTTGTGACCCAGTATGTGATCTATCTTGGAGAATGTTCCATGTGCACTCGAGAAGAAAGTACATTCTGTTGCTTTGGGATGCAGAGTTCTTAATATATCTGCCAAGTCCATCTGATCCAATGTATCATTCAGGGCCCTTGTTTCTTTATTGATCCTGTGTGTAGATGATCTATCCATTGTTGTAAGTGGAGTGTTAAAGTCCCCTGCAGTTACCACATTCTTATCAATAAGGTTGCTTATGTTTGTGATTAATTGTTTTATATATTTGGGGGCTCCCGTATTTGGCACATAGACATTTATAATTGTTGTTCTTCCTGATGGATAGACCCTGTAATTATTATATAATGCCCTTCTTCATCTCTTGTTACAACCTTTAATTTAAAGTGTAGTTTGTCTGATATAAGTATGGCTACTCCAGCTTTCTTTTGACTTCCAGTGGCATGATAGATCTTCATCCCCTCACTTTGAATCTGAAGGTGTCCTCAGGTCTAAAATGAGTCTCTTGTAGACAGGAAATAGATGGGTCTTGTTTTTTTATCCATTCTGATATCCTGTGTCTTTTGGTTGGAGCATTTAGTGCATTGATGTTCAGTGTTATTATAGAAAGATATGGGTTTAGAGTCATTGTGATGTCGGTAGGTTTCATGCTTGTAGTGATGTCTCTGGTACCTTATCTCACAGGATCCCCCTTAGGATCTCTAGTAGGGCTGGTTTAGTGGTGACGAATTCCTTCAGTTTTTGTTTGGGAAGACCTTTATCTCTCCTTCTATTCTAAATGACAGACTTGCTGCATAAGGGATTCTCAGCTGCATATTTTTTCTGTTCATCACATTGAAGATTTCCTGCCATTCCTTTCTGGCCTGCCAAGTTTCAGGAGAGAGATCGGTCACGAGTCTTCTAGGTCTCCCTTTATATGTTAGAGCATGTTTATCCCTAGCTGCTTTCAGAATTTTCTCTTTATCCTTGTATTTTGCCAGTTTGACTCTGATATGTTGTGCAGAAGATCGATTCAAGTTACGTCTGAAGGGAGTTCTCTGTGCCTCTTGGATTTCAATGCCTTTTTCCTTCCCCAGATCCAGGGAAGTTCTCAGCTATGATTTCTTCACGTACATATTCAGCACCTTTGCCTCTCTCTTCCTCCTCTGGAATCCCAATTATGCGTATGTTATTACGTTTAATTGTGTCACTTAGTTCTCTAATTCTCCCCTCATAGTCCTGGATTTTTTAATCTCTTTTTCTCAGCTTCCTCTTTTTCCATAATTTTATCTTCTCACTCACCTTTTCTCTCCTCTGCCTCTTCAATCTGAGCTGTGGTCACATCCATTTTATTTTGCAGCTCATTTATGGCAGTTTTTAGCTCCTCCTGACTGTTTGTTAGTCCCTTGATCTCTGTAGTAATAGATTCTCTGCTGTCCTCTATACTTTTTTCAAGCCCAGGGATTAATTTTATGACTATTATTTGAAATTCATTTTCTGTTACATTGCTTAAATCGTTTTTGATCAGTTCGTTAGCTGTCGCTACTTCCTGGAGTTTCTTTTGGGGAGAATTCCTCCGTTTCGTCATTTTGGGTAGTCCCTGGGGTGGTGGGGAACTGCAGGGCTCTTCCCCTGTCCTGTCTGGAGTGACTTGAGTTGGTGGGCGGGGCCACAGTCAGACCTGATATCTGCCCCCAGCCCACTGCCAGGGCCAGTCAGACTGGTGTGTACCTTACCTTCTCTCCCAGGCACAGGTCTCACTGTGGAGTGGTGTGGCCCCTGTCTGGGCTACTTGCATACTGCCAGGCTTGTGGTGCTGCTTCAATGGGATCTGGCGTATTAGCTGGGGTGGATTGGCAAGGTGCACAGGGTCGGGACGGGGAGGCTCAGCTCGCTTTTCCTTCAGTGATCCCCTTTGGGAGGGGCTCTGCAGCTCCGGGAGGGAGTCAGACCTGCCACTGGAGGGATGGATCCGCAGAAGCACAGTGTTGGGTGTTTGCGCGGTGCTAGCAAGTTCCCTGTCGGGAACTGGTTCCCTTTGGGATTTTGGCTGGGGGATGGGCGAGGGAGATGGTGCTGGCGAGCGCCTTTGTTCCCTGCCAACCTGAGCTGTGTCCTCTGGGGCTCAACAACTCTCCCTCCCTGTCCTCTAGCCCTCCCGCTCTTGGAGCAGAGCTGTTGACTTATAACATTCCAGATGTTAAGTTCCGCTGGCTGTCAGGACTCACTCTGTCCGACCCCTCCGCTTTTGCAAGTCAGACTCGGGCTCTGCCTTGCCTGGCAGGCTGCCCCTCCACCGTCCTGGCTCCCTCCCGTCAGTCCGGGTAGTGTGCACCGCCTCCCCACCCTTCCTACCCTCTTCTGGGGGCCTCTCGTCTATGCTTGGCTCCGGAGAGTCTATTCTGCTAGTCTTCTGGTGGTTTTCTGGGTTATTTAGGCAGATGTGGGTGGAATCTAAGTGGTCAGCTGACATGGTGAGCCCAGTGTCCTCCTACGCCGCCATCTTCTGATTAATATCGCTTGAGGGAGACTTTAAAGTAACATTCAGAAGGCTGTTCACTGGACCTCTTTGACCTTGGCCGCAGCAACTTCTTTCTAGATACGTCTCTTTATCATTTCTTACTGGGTAGTGGAATATAGTGATCAGATGTCCAAGTTTGGTTCATAGAACAGCACTGGGTTAATGGCCTCCATTGTTTGGTCAGGGCGGGCCTGTCTTTGTTTATTTTTGACAGAGAGCATGAGCAGGGGAGTGGCAGAGAGGAAAGGGTACTGAGGATCCTAAGCAGGCTCTGTCTGACAGCAGAGAGTCTCATGTGGGGCTCAAACTCAATAACTGTGACATCATGATGTGAACTGAAGTTGGATGCTCAACCTACTGAGCCACCCAGGTGCTCCAGTTTTTTTTTTTTTTTTTTTTTTTTTTTTTTTAAAGTTTATTGTGAGAGCAGGGGAGGGGCAGAGAGAGGAAGAGAGAGATTGAGAATCCCAAGCAGGCTCTGGGCTGCCAGTGCAGAGCTCTATCACACAAATTGTGAGATCGTGACCTGAGTCAAGATTAAGAGTTGGACGCTGAACCGACCGAACCACCCAGGCACCCTTTTTATTTAGTTTTGTATCAGTTATGTTTATAAATGATTGTGGTCTGTGATTTCTCTTTTCTTGTAATGTCCTTATCCGGTTTTGATTATCATAGATTTATTGATTCCACTAAATTATTTGCAAAGAAGTTCCTCTTTTTATAATATGAGTCTATGTAAGATATTTTTCCATTTTGGTAAAATATACATGCCAAAATTTACCATTTTAGCCATTTTTTATTGTATAGTTCTGTGGCATTGATAACATTTACATTGTCGTACAGCCATTACTTTTTCAGTTTCCCAAACTGAACCTCTAGATCCATTGAGCCACTAACTCCCTGTTCTCTTTTACCAGCCCCTGGTAGGCAACCACCTAGAATGGCAACCACCATTCTTTTTGTTTTTATGAACTTATGAACTTTGACTACTCTTAACCTTACAAATGGAAACTTACAATATTTATCCTTTTATGACTGGCTTATTATTAGCATGATGTGTTCAAGGTTCGTTCATGTTGTAGCATGTATAGAATTTCGTTCCTTTTTAAGACTGAATAATCTTAATATTCAGTCAATTAATAATGGACTTAATAGTCCATTGTATATACCAGATTTTGTTCATTCATCCATTGATGTACATTTGGGTTGCTTCTGCCTTTTGGCTGTTGTGAGTAATGCTGCTGCAAACATGGATGTACGAATACCTATTTTTTGTCCCTTTTAGTTGTTTTGGATATATACCCAAAAGTGGAATTGCTAGATTGTATAGAAATTCTGTGTTTAAATTTTTGAGGAGTGCCTGGGTGGCGCGGTCAGTTTAGTGTCCAACTCTTGTTTTCAGCTCAGGTCATTATCTCATGGCTGTGAGAGCTGGGCCCTGTGTTGGGCTCCATGCTGGGTGTGGAGCCTGCTTAAGATTCTCTCTCTCCCTCTCCCTGTCTGCCCCTCCCCTCCTCATTTTCTCTCTCTCAAAAAAAAAAAAAAATAAAATAAAAATAAATTTTTGTGGAATTGCCATACTATTCTCCACAGTGGCTATACCATTTTTCATCCCTATCAGCAATGTACAAGGGCTCTAGTTGCTCACTGTCTTCACCAACACTTGTTGTTTTTGACTTTTTTTTTTTTTTTTTTTTTTTGATTACAGCTATCCTAGTGGGTGTGACATGGTGTTTCATTGTGGTTTTGATTTGCATTTTCATAATGCTTGCTGTTGAACATCTTTTCATGTGCTTATTTGCTATGTGTATATTTTTGGAGAAATGTCTATTCAAGTGCTCTGCTCATATTTAAAATTGTGCTGTTTTTTTTGTTGTTATTGGGTTGTAGGAATTATTTATATGTTCTGATTACCAGTCCTTAATCAGAAACATGATTTATGAATATTTTCTCCCATTGTGGGTTGCCTTCAAGTCTATTGATACTGTCTTTTGATGAAAAGTTTTAAATTTTGATGAAGTCCAACATATTTTTCTTTTGATGCCTGGGCTTTGGGTGTCCTATCTAAGAAATTATTGTCAAGTGCAGTGTCATGAAGCTTTTTGTTTTCTTGGAGCTTTATAGTTGTAGCTTTCCATTTAGGTGTTCGATTCATCTTGAGTTAATTTTTGTATGTGGTATAAAGATCTAACTTCATTTGTTTCTATAAATCCAGTTTTACCAACACCATTTGTTGAAGTCCTTTCCCCATTGAATGGTCTTGGCACCCTTGAAGATCACCTGGCCATAGATTTGAGGGTTTATTTCTGGGCTTTCAATACAGTTCCCTTGGTGGTTTGTATGTTTGTCAGTATATCAGTATCACTTTGTTTTGGTTACCATAACTTTGTAGTAAGTTTTGAAATCAGGAAGTGTGTAATCTCCAACTTTGTTCTTTTGTAAGTTTTTTAAATGTTAGGGAAAATGAGTCATGGTGTCGTGGGTCAGGAGTTTTCTCAGTTTGGAAAGTTTTAAATTCTTGATTTATTTTCTTTAGAAGATCTAGGACTTTTTAGATTTTTCATCTTTTGTTAGTTTTGGTTAGGTATGTTTTACAGTGAATTTCTCCATTTCTTCAAAATCAGAGATCAACAAACAATGGGCCCACTTTTTAAAGTAACATTTTATTGGAGCACAGCTGTTTTCATTTGCTTACATATTATCTGTGGCTGCTTTTGCAAACTAAAATGGCAGATGTGAGTAGATAGGACAGAGAGTGCATGGCTTGCAGACACTTAAAATATATGCTATCTGGGCCTTACTGAAAAAGTTTCCCAGCCCCTGATCAAAATTGTCATATGTAAAACCATAGAGTTGGCTTTTTGGTCCAATTTAAAGTTGACTCATTTTTAAAAAAATATCTAGGATCTGTTGTGATATCCTTTTTTCTTTTGTGATACTGGTGATTTCCATTTTCTTCATCAGTATTGCTGGGATTTTATTAATTTTATCTGCATAGAACTAACTTCGATTCTTCTAATTTTCTTTTTTCTGCTGTCTTTTGTCATGGAATTTTTTATTTTGGCATTTGTTTTCCATTCCACTTTCTTTGGAGTTGATCTTCTGTTGGTTTTCTCTAGCGCCTGAGATGAAAACTTTGGTCATTGATTGTTTTTTTTTTTTTCCTTCTTCTTCTACCTTTTTCTGTTGAAATATATGCATTTAATGCTATAGACTTTTTCCCTTTACCGTCTATTTAGCGTTACGTAACAGAGTTTTGTGTTTTTCATTATTCAAAAAATTTTTAATTTCCATTTTGACTTTCTTTGATCCATGGGTTTTTTAGAAGTGTGTTGCTTAATTTCCAAACCTTTGGGGAATTGCTAATTATCTTTGTTACTGATTTCTAGTTTAATTCCAGTGTTGTCAGCATAGTCTCTAATCAGGTTAATCCATTATACTTTATGAATTATTGTATGGTCTGGTTTTGTAATTGTTCCATGTACAGGTGATTAAAAAGTGTGTATTCTGCAGTTGTTGCTGTATTTTTCCATAAATGTCATTTACTTCAAATTGGTTAATGAGTTCTTAAAATCTTGTAAATCCATGTGGATTTTCATGTGTGCTTGTTCTATCAGTAAGAGAGGTATGTTAACATCTCCAACTATGATTATGTATTTATCTATTTTTCTTCTTAGTTTTGTCAACTTCCACCTTGTATATCTAGAAATTGTTCAGTGTACACAAATTTAAGTGATCTGTTATTTTTCAACATACTTAAGAACCATTCTGAAATGTGTCCATCTTTCATGCTAGTCATTCTTGCTTTAGTCTTTTTAATCATACTGTTTTAAGAATTGCTTCAGTTGCTTACCCTAAAGGTTACAAAATGCATATTTGACTTATTAGAGTCTTAGTACTTTTACCATTTCCTGAACAATCTTACAACAGTTTGACTGCATATGCCCTCCCACTTCCCTGCCTATTGTGGTCTTTTTTTTTTTTTTTTTTTTTTCTTGTTTAGTTTGGGTTAACTTATTTAGTTTACCTGGGTTTAGCTTGTTTTTCTACTATTTCAGGTAGAAGTGTAGGTTATTGGTTTGAGGTAGTTCTTATAGGCGTTTACAGCTACACATGTCTTTAGCTGCATCCCATAAATTTTTGTATGTTGTATGTTCATTTAGCACAGATGCTTTCTGATTTTCCTTGAAATGATTGTGTATTTTTGCATTTGCTGGATGGAGTGGTTTATAGATTGCAGGTTTGATTGGTTGATAGTATTGTTCAAGTGTTCCATATCTGGATTGATTTTTTTCTTTCTATTCATTATTGTGAGTGATTATTAAAGTCTATGATTGTTAAACTATTTTTCTTTTTACTTTTGTTTGTTTTTGTTTTATGTATTTTGGGGTTCTGTTGCTATGCTCACATATGTTTTACAGACCTCTATGTCATTATCAAGTATCTTGTGTTATCTTTAATTTTTTTCTCAAAGTCTGTTTTGTTTGATAAAATGTAATTACTCCAGCTGTACTGTGGTTGCTGTTTGCATTATACATATATGAATATATATGTATATTTGTAGGTTATATATGAGTATATGTGAATATATATATGAGTATATATATGAATGTACATGTGAGTGTATATATATGACTATATATATTTTTTCCCCTAATACACTAAATTTTAATTCTTATATTTTTGTGTTGTTCATGCCTGGTACCATCTCTTTAAAAGTTTTACTGGCATGTTATTTAGCTTTAACTACCTCTTTTCAAATTTTATTTTGTTCATTGCAATTTCAGGCCATGACTGGGATAAAATTTTCACATTGGAAAACAGTCATATGAAAAACAGGGAGACGGAAACACTGCTGGAAACTAAGATCATAGAAATGAAAATACTGTGTATGCCTAAAAGAGAATCTATACCGTTTCCCTAAATAGCAAGAAAATGTCCTGATTTCAGGTATTCCAGGCAAGAAACTAGATCACATGACTTCCTTGGAGTCTAATTTACTGTTGTTGTTTTTTTAATGTTTATTTTTGAGAGAGAGAGCGAGAGTGTGAGCAGGGGAGAGGCAGAGAGAGAGAGAGGGAGACCCAGATTCTGAAGCAGGTCAGAATCTGTGCTGTCAGCACAGAGCCTGACATGGGGCTTGAACTCATGAACCATGAGATTATGACCTGAGCCTGAAACTGGACGCTTAACTGACTGAGCCACCCAGGCACTCCCAATTTCTGTTTTTTGATTGAGGGATAATTGACATAACAGTGTAATATTAGGTGTACTGCATAATGATTCGATTTTTTTTTTTTTTTTTTTTTTTTTGAGAGAGCAAGTGAACAGGGGAGGGGCGGGGGGAGGAGAGAGAATCTTAAGCAGGCTATACACCCAGCGTAGAGCCTGACATGGGGCTTGATCTCACTGCTGTGAGATCATGACCTGAATGAAAATCAAGAGTCAGATACTTAACTGAGCCACCCAGGTGCCATTGATATTTTTATATATTCCAAAAAGACCAATTACCCCAATAAGTGTAGTTAACATTTGTCACCCTATACATAGTTAACAAATTTTTTTTTTTGTAATAAGAACTTAAGATTTACTTTTTCAGCAACTTTCAGATATACAGTTCAGTATCATTAAAGTCACCATGCTGTACGTTACAGCCCCATGACTTATTTATTACATAACTCAAAGTTTGTACCTTTTGGCCCCTTTCACCTATTTTGCCTCCCCTCCACTCTATCACTCTATGCCTCTGGCAATCCCCAATGTATCTATAAAAAAAAAAAAATTATCTGTTAAAAACCTTTTTTTTTTTTTTAATTGTCAACCTATTTTTGAATCCAAAGTATGTCTCTCTTTTTAAGTTATTTTTGTAGAGCAAGCACGTATGAGTTGGGGAGGGGGTGGAGGGAGAGAGAGAGAGAATCTTCAGCAAGCTTCACGCCAGGGACAGAGCCTGAACTGGGGCTTGATCCCACAACTCTGGGATCATGACCTGAGCCAAAATCTAGAGTTGATTCTCAACCAAGTGAGCCACCCAGGTGCTCCTAAAGTATATCTCTTGAAGAGAACATGTAGTTGGATCTTTTTAAAAATCCAGTCTGACAGTCTTTGCGTTTGTTAGAGTGTTTAATATCTCCACATTTAATGTTTTTAATCACATGGTTGGATTTCCACTTACCATTTTGCTATTTTCAATGTGTCTTGTGTCTTTTTTGTTTTTCTCATATTCTTCACTATTTTAAGTGTTCGAGAGAGAGAGCGAGAGCACAAGCAGATGAAGGACAGAGAGCCTCCCAAGCAGGCTCTGTGCTGTCAGTGCAGAGCCTGATATGGGGCTCAATCTCACAAACCATGAGATCATGACCTGAGCTGAAATCGAGAGTTGGGACACTTGTCTGAATGAGCCACCCAGGAGCCCTCTTTACTACTTTAAGTAGATATTTTTTAGTGTTTCATTTTAATTCCTTTAATTTTCACATTATTTTTTGTTCCTAGTAGTTGCTCAAAGGATTTCAATATGCATCCATTTTTTAACAGTCTATTTGAAATTAATGCTAAATTTGTTATATTAAAACACAAACTTTTTCCATTATAGCTCCATTTCTTCCCTCTTCTTTGTATTTTTGTCTTATGAATTGCATCTTTGTGTTATTCTAATTTCAATAGTATAATTTTATAATTATGTTTTAGGGAATGGCCTGTTACATCAGGAGAAAACTAAACTTATACTGTCCTTTAATAATTATCTATGTAAAATAACATTAATTGACGCTTTTTGTGTGGATTTGAATTACCATTTGGTGTTCCTCCTTTTCAGTCTGATGAAATTCTAGTATTTTGTTAGCAGTGAATTAGCAGAGTCTTTGTTTATTTGGTATTCCTTTATTTTGCCTGCACTTTTGAAGAATACTTTTGCTGGATATAGAATTCTTGGTTGACAGGTTTTTGTTTTTGTTTTTTGTTTTTTGCTTTTATAAATTTCCTCCGAGTACCATCTTGCCATTATTGTTTGTAATGAGAAGTTAGCTATTTTTTGTCTCTTATTTCAAGATTTCTTTTTGTGTCTGGCTGTCAACATTTTCACTGTGGTGTGTCTGGGTGTGGATTTTCTGTTTTTGTTTTTTGTTTTTTTGCCTATTGTGAGTTTTTTTTTTTTAGTGAATTTTTGATTTAACTTATTGTACTTTTCAATTCCTTAATTTCCACTTGGTTCTTCTTGGTCATTTCTGTCTCATTGATATTTTCTATTTGATGAACCATTGTCTTATGTTCCTTGAATTATTTAAATATGGTTTCCTCTTTTTTTTTTTTTTTTTTAACATTTATAATAGATGTTTTGAAGTTTTTGTGAACTAAGTCCTTTAGTTGACTACCTTCAGAGACGGCTTCTATTTACTTTGTATACTTTTCATGTTTCATAGTTTCTTGTTGAAAACTGAGCATTTTAGATAACAAGTTGTAGCAACTCTGAATTCTGATTTCCTCTATCTCTTGTGTTGTTGGTTTATTTCTTCAGTGACTTGCCTGAACTACATTTGTGGTGTTGCCCCTGTAATGTGTGGCCTGTAAGGTTGATATTTTTCCTCTCCCCATCCCCCAATTCTTTGTGTTTTAAACTCTGGCTTTCTAGGGATTACCCTGGGTCACTATAACTTAGTCATCAGCTAGTGATTGGCTAGAGGCTTTTTAAACCATTGAACCAGTAAGTCTTTCACTCTTTGTCATGGGACATATGCATAGACTGGATAATGTTCTCAATTTAGGGAGTTTATAAGTCTGACCCATCTATCTATATATCAATGTATGGATATATATATATATATATATATATGTCCGTATATGGACATATATACACATCGACATATGGACGTGTATATCCACACATCGACATATGGACGTGTATATCCACACATCGACATATGGACGTGTATATCCACACATCGACATATGGACGTGTATATCCACACATCGACATATGGACGTGTATATCCACACATCGACATATGGACGTGTATATCCACACATCGACATATGGACGTGTATATCCACACATCGACATATGGACGTGTATATCCACACATCGACATATGGACGTGTATATCCACACATCGACATATGGACGTGTATATATAGATATATATAGATGTGTGTGTGTGTGTGTGTATATATATATATATATATCCATATCTATATATTTTTAACTTACTGGATTTACACAGCCTCTTGGTCAACCATGAGTGAGTAGCTTGTTAGTTCCCTTTTCTCTGAGTAAGCACAATGGGGCAAATGCAGGTAGCTTTCCAGACTATCAGGGATATGTGAAATCATAGCTAGGCCATCTTTGGCTATTTTGTTCTCACGATCTCTATCTTAATTTTCTGGCAAGTCTGCTGTTTTGTTGCTTGTACCAACAACTATTGTGACCTGAGGCTAGACTTCGCTATTGCCCTTGATTTTCCGTTATTTTTAACAACTTTGTCCAGTTTTGTCATTGCTTTTTGGAAAGAGGATTTGCCAGCTTCCTAACTCGGAATTCTTGAAGTCCTGTCCTGTATTCATTTTTATTTTGTAGTAAAAAGCATATAACAAAAAATTTATCATCTTAACCATTTTTAAGTATTACAGTGTTAATTAACTATATGCACATTGTTGAACAGATCTCTAGAACTTTTTCATCTTTCAAAACTTAAAACTCTATAACCATTTAACAACAATTTACATTTTCCTCCCCATACCCTTGCAGCCTCTGGCAATCATGATTTTACTTTCTAAGATTTTGACTGCTTTAGGTACTTTATATAAATAGAAACCTACAATGTTTGTCTTTTTGTGACTGGCTTATTTCAGTTAGCATAATGTCTTCAACATGTTCATGTTGTAGCACAAGACAGAATTTCCTCTTTTAAAGATAATATTTGATTCTATATACCACATTTTCATTATCCATTTATCTTTCAGTGGATATTTAGACTGCTTGCACCTTTTGACTATTGTGAATAATGCTGCAGTGAACATGGTTGTGCAAATATCTTTTTGAGATCCTGCTTTCAGTTCTTTTTGGTATATACTCAGAACTGATTTTTGATGGAAGCTCTATTTTTAATTTTTTGAGGAACTTTCATAATGTTTTCTTTAGTGGCTACATCACTTTACATTTCCTCCAATAGGGCATAAAAGTTCCAATTTGTCCACATACTTGTTAGCCCTTGTTACGTTTTGTTTTTTGATAGTGGTTATTCTAATAGGTGTGAGATGGTAGGTCATAGTGGTTTTGATTTACATTTTCCTGATTAGTGATGTTGAGCATCTTTTTATATGTTGTACTAGTTGGCTGTTTGTATTGTATTCTATGTCTATTCAGTCATTTGCCCATTAAAAAAAAATATTTATTTTGAAAGAGAGTGAGAAGAGGAGGAGCAGAGAGAGAGGGAGAGAGAATCCCAAGCAGGCTGAGTGCCGTGAGCATAGAGCCTGATGTGAGGCTCAATTCCACAAGCTGTGAGATCATGACCTGAGCTGAGATCAAGTATCAGCTTGACTGACTGACCCACCCAGGTACCCCAGTCATTTAGCCATTAAAAAATTTTTTTTTAAGTTTTTAGTTTTTAAATGTTTATTTCTGAGAGAGAGGCAGAGAGAGGCGGACAGAAGATCTGAAGCAGGGTCCGCGCTGACATCAGAGAGCCCAATGCGGGGCTCCAGCTCACAAATTGCAAGATCATGTCCTCAGCCCAAGACAGATGCTTAACTGACTGAGCCACCCAGGCACCCCTACCCATTTTTAGATTGATTACTTTTTGTTGTTTCAGATATTAACCCTTCATTAGATAACATGGTTTGCAAATAGTTTCTCCCATTCAATATGTTGCTTTTTCACTCTCTTGAATGTTTTCTTTGCTGCCTGAAGGTTTTTAAGATTTGTCTATATTTGCTTTTGTTGTTTGTTAAATTTAAAGTATATCTGTTTTCTTTTAGAATATTTTGTGATAGCCCACCTAGAATTAGGTTTTTGAGAACAATTCAACCCCCTTCTTAAATTCTTTGTTACTAATAAACTTTGTGCAGTCATAGATGTTCTGGTTTTAGGAATGTGTTTTTCACAATGTATTTCTTAATGGTTATAAGTGAATAAAATATTTTAAAGTTGTACTATATATCTTGAAGTAAAAGGAATGAAAATTGTTTATATAGTTACATTAAGGATGGTCTGGGGCGCCTGGGTGGCTCAGTCGGTTAAGCGTCCGACTTCAGCTCAGGTCACGACCTCGCGGTCCGTGAGTTCGAGCCCCGCGTTGGGCTCTGGGCTGATGGCTCAGAGCCTGGAGCCTGCTTCAGATTCTGTGTCTCCCTCTCTCTCTGCCCCTCCCCCGTTCATGCTCTGTTTCTCTCTGTCTCAAAAATAAATGTTAAAAAAAAAAAAAAAAAGATGGTCTGTTATAACAATATTTGTGTTTTGTCTTTTATGAGACATAAATGTATTCTCATTTATTTATCACAACTCTGAGGAAACGGAAATGATCTTGCTTATGGTCAGATGATTAATAAATGTTTGACTTCAACTGGATTTCCAACATGGGTGATATGGTTTAAAATTCCATGTTCAAATATAGAATGCTGCCTCTTGTGTTAGTGTTTAGATAGTAGTTAAGTTGATTAATAGCATTCTGATGATACTGACTTCTTGATTCCTGTGCTTTTTCAATTTCTTCCTGAGAAAACCCAATTTGTACCCATAAACTGCAACTTTGGTAGCCATTTCACAAATGTATCATTGTTATACACATGAGAAAGTGGTGGAGATGGCAATATCATGGGCTCATTGTCCAAATAGGTGCATAGCCAATGGAGAGTAGTAAGTGCTCATAATGGAAGTATAGATGCAGTATAGTTGTAGTGAAGAGCAAGGACATCATATTTTCCAGTTTTGAGTCCTGATTTTCCAGAATGTGTCATTTTGGGCAGTTATTTGACCTTTAAATGCCTCAGATTTATCTGTAAAATTGGTAGAATAATAGTATTTACCTTTTAGGGCTCTTTTAAGGATTAAATAATTGTATGCAGGTAAAGTGCTTGGTATATAGTAAGTGCTTGGTAAACATTGTTTTGTTATAGACACTGATCAAAATATATGTGCCAGTTGATTTTTACTTGAAACTACTGCATCTTTCAAATTAATGTAATAATGGCAAATACTTAAATTGTGACACACCACTAGAATAATGTAGAAATGGATTTTTAGTATTGTGCTCTTGCAAGAAAAAATACTTATGAGGACATACATGAGGCCCACACATTTGTTGTTACCTTTTTTATAATAATTGCTCTTTGAGGAAGATAATATTCTAAGCACTTTATGTAAGTTCATTTCATCCTCAGTGATATTGTTGTCTAAATTTTACAGATAAAGAAACTGTGTCACAGATACATTAAACAAGTTGCCCAGTGGTTTGCCATACTGCTTAGGTTTAACTGTATTGCTAACTATGTTGCTAAACTAAGTAGGTGGGCAATTGTTGGATGAATGAATAATGTATATCTTAACTTTCACAAATAGAATTAAAATAACGGGAAAATGTGATTGAATTATAATCTACAATTTATTTTTTTCCTTTGTTGATTTGTAACAAAAATTTTATCAGTGAAACAAATTACTGATATATAGTGATTATGGTGACATTTATGTTTTCATTTGTAACCTTTTTTCTAATAATGAAACCAGTCAGAAAACATTTAAATTTTATGACCAGATAGTATCTAGGTACAATCTTTAATTGGATAAAGCTCAATACTTTTTTTTTATTTTTCAAGGTTAATTGTTTTTTAGGTCACTCTCCTATTTCTAACTCGGCTCCCTTCATACCCTTTTAACTTGCCTTACGATCCTGTTTTGTTTAAAACACATTTTAAATACATATTTTTTAGATGGAGGTTTTAAACAATATGCCATTCAGTTATTTCAATTAATGCTGTCTGTTAAGACTATTACAGCCACTACCATGTATGAAACTTTATTATGTACCATGTATTGTATATTATATCCATTCAACAGAAAAAGAAATGGAGACCTAGGCAGGTTAAGCAGCTTATTAAAAGTAACTTGTACAATACATTTTTGTGTTGTATCTTTAACTATAGTTTAACAAACTATTTGGTACTTTTTGTTGAATAATATTTCTGAAAATGTTTTTGTTTTAGGAACCTCATTTCTCTTTTCAGAAAGTAATTTGGATATTAGAATGAAAAAATTAAGCACTTACTAACCTTTAATATTTTGTTTTAAGGAATTGAAATTACCATTCACTTTTTTAAGTGGACATATTCATGAGTTGAGGATCCATGTACCATGGACAAAGCTTGGTTCAGAACCAGTGGTAATTACCATCAATACAATGGAATGCATTTTGAAACTTAAAGATGGAATACAGGTAAGAAGTTATTGAATCTAGTTGTTTATGTTAACCAATTTTAATAGTTATTAGTGTTTGATATGTCTTTATCTAAAGCTTACATATACTTAACTGTTTCTCACATGCTTATTAAAGTAACATATTGTAAAGTCACAAGTAACTATGAAAGGTTGTCTTAAATTTGGATAAACATTCTAATGGATATTTTCATACTAATTTTACTTAATGTAATCATAACTATTATAGGGATCATGTAGATGGCTTATTATCTGTATCAGCTAACAGTGGGACTTCATTGTGTCCAATTTTTAGGTGAAGGTTTTTGAATTTTTGCCAAGGACCTGTGTAATTTTTTTGTTTATGTGACATTTCTAAATGAGATTAAAATTTCTCATTTTTTGAGATGAAAATATTTTGAATTTACCTTCATGTCAAAATTTTTAAGTTTTTAGTTTAATTCCAGTTGATTAATGTACAGTGTTACGTTAGTTTCAGGTGTACAATATAGTGTTTAACACTTACATACCACACCATGTGCTCATCCCAAGTGCACTCCTTAATCCCCATCACCTATTTCACCCCTCTCCACTCCCACCTCCCCTCTGGTAACTGTTCTCTATATTTTAAAATCTTTTTCTTGGTTTGCCTCTCTCTTTCTTTCTCTCTCTCTCTCTCTCTCTCTCTCTCTCTCTCTCTCTTTTTCCCCCTTTGCTGGTTTGAATGGATAAAGAAGCTGTGGTGTATATATACTATGGAATCTTAGCCGTAAGAAAGAATGAAATCTTGCCATTTGCAATGATATGGATAGAACTAAAGAGTATTATGCTAAACAAAATAAGTCAAAGAAAGGCAAATATCATATGATTTCACTCATACGTGGAATTTAAGAAACCGATCAAATTTCTTTGAAGTTTTGGCATCAGAAACTGATTCTTTGTTTTCTTTTTTGTTTTTCTGACTTCCTTTTCTTTGACCCATCTTACATTTATTTTTTAATATTTTTTTCTTGTAAAAGTGTAATACTTTTTTTACAGTTTCTAGCAAAAATTAATCTGGAAAGCTAATAAGTCTGATAGCAACATATTATAAATTTTTTCATTTTCATCTTACATAAAAGTAGTGTCTTTTATTTTTATTACTTTTTCCTTAGCTCCTATTTTACTTTCAGGTTTAAAAAATGCTTTCTAGGGGTGCCTAGGTGGCTCAGTTGGTTAAGCGTCTGACTTTGGCTCAGGTCATGATCTCACAGTTCATGAGTTCGAGCACTGCATCGGGCTCTGTGCTGACAGCTCAGAGCCTGGAGCCTGCTTCAGATTCTGTGTCTCCTCTGTCTCTGACTCTCCCTATCTCGCACGCACATGTGCGTGCTCTCTCTCCCAAAAATAAATGTTAAAAAAAAAAAAAAAAATGTTTTCTAGAATCAAATGAGTTGATGAGTATTATTAAATTGTTACACTTAAATTACTAATTTATTAAACATTAAGGCAATCTTAGTGTATCCTAAATATAACTTCGGTATCTGTGAAATTAAGGTTATTTATGATGTTAAAATCATTTCCTATTTTAAGAAGATACTTTGAGTTTCATATCAACCCACTAGGCTCATCTTTTTTTCCTTGTATGAAATCTTTGATTCCAAATCTTTTATTATCCAATTTAACTGATATAGTTTCTGGAAGTAAGTAGACCGATGTTATAGTCCCATGAGAATTTATTTTGTAAACTTAAAATACATGGGAGATTGATTTAGAAATCTGTGAGATAGTTATATTACAGCAAAAGTTTTATTTTACATTTATATTTGGTAATTCTCAAATGGTTCTTAATCATCATCTGTTCCTGGAATTTACATTTTTTTTTTTTTTTTTTAAAGTCTGGACTTGGTTATACCACCCATGGAGTGCTCCATATTAAGAGAAAAAGAAAATCCAGACACTATTTTTTTCAATGGGAAGGTGGAAGTTTCAAGGCCAGATGTCCCATAAGAAACACATTTTAAAAGAGGCAAATTACGACTAATTATAGAGGCTGCAGAAAAGATTTGTAACACATGACTTAGTGTAACCTAGAACTAATATTTGATATTGGACCATGCAGATGGCTACTGCAGGAATGATCAGATTTCCTGCTTGCATGGTATTTGAGACTTGAATTTTGTGGTGTGTACAGCAAAAGGTCAAGTGTCATGAATGTAAACTACTCTCAAAATAAGTATTTTTTGCAGATGTTTAAAATTTTGAGGTAGAAAGGATTTTTGAAAATTATAGTTGACATTTGGACAAATTATTCAGTAGTGTACATCCCCAGAGAGTAATACTTAGGTTAGTGATTGGAATTAATTTTTCAGGAAGACAGTATAGATGAAACATATTTTTAAGCACTTTATTTTCCTATTTTAAGTTTTGACTAGTGTAGGAAATTAAGTTAAAAATTACACATGTACTAATAAGACTGAATGAGCCCATATTAAATTATTTCAAGTTATTACATTGTAGAATCAAAATGAAGAAAATACTTTGTAAATACAATTAGTGTGTGATGGTTGGTTAAATGAAGGGATTGTTTAGAGTTCTAGATATGAATCTGTTAAAAATACTATTGATACTTGAGAATGTAATAAAATACAACTTAAAAGTTAGAAATCTAAGGTCTAATTCTGAAAAGGTCATTATAAAAATATATTGCTAAATGCCTTGATAAGAAGGCACGTCTAGTCTGTAAAGTTCAATTTAATTCTAACAACATTTGTTGATTTCCTATCCATCAGTGCCTTGAAAAGCATTGCCAAGATATTTGTATAATCTTCTAAGGAGACTTAGAAACAGAGATTCATTATGATTGAGGGTGACTCTAGTGATAATAGTTACAATATACTGCCTTAACATGTCTCTGTAAGTAGTTTTATAGAGATTTTTTTTCATTGACAAGGTGACCCAAGTTGTTGTGTTAGGTAAAATAAAGGCCGCTTTTATGTCCACACTGAATTATTTTTGACAGATATTTCACTGAGAATATTTAACTTTACTCTGAGAGACATCTGTCATCATACCCACCTTTTAGATTCTTCAGATTTTGTTACTTGTGAACTGTTGTTTTTGTTTTGGACCTTACAGAAATTTATTCATGACATATCGTCAGTGGTCCAGGACTGATTTGTTTAACTAGCTCACTCTAGTGTAATCATAGAAATACCTGTGGATCCAGCATTAACTAAATGCTCCTATCCTTTTGCATATTCTTGCTTTTTAGCCTTTGTGGGTCTCATCTGTAAAATAGGGCAAAACTTGCTACATAGTTCTTATTCTAGTGTATATGCTTTCTTTGCTCATTGTATTAGTAAGTCTTATAAAAAAGGCTTCTTCAGCTTGAAGAGAGTAGTAGTAAATTTGTTTTTAAAGAACTTATTTATTCTGATCTTTCGATCACCTAGAAAGTAAGAAAAGAAAAAATCTTTTGACCTGATAAATGTAACCATCTTCAAGTCTGTTTACAGAATACTTTTCATAAAAAAAAAACTTAAAATCTTTTTATCTAAACCAAAACTTTAAAATATTAGTAAAAACTAGTGAAAAGGAACAAAGCTTTTTGTTTATGTGCTTTTTTAAAAAAAAATTTATTTTTTAATTTACATCCAAGTTAGTTTATAGTGCAACAATGATTTCAGGAGTAGATTCCTTAATAACCCCTTACCCATTTAGCCCATCCCCCCTCTCAAATGCCTCCACTAACCCTCTGTTTGTTCTCTATATTTAAAGAGTTTCTTATGTTTTGTTCCCCTCCCTGTTTTTACATTTTTGCTTTCCTTCCCTTATGGTCATCTGTTTTGTGTCTTAAAGTCCTCATATGAATGAAGTCATATGATATTTGGCTTTCTCTGGCTGACTAGTTTCACTGAACATAATAGCCTGTAGTTCCATCCACATAGTTGCGAATGGCAAGATTTCATTCTGTTTGATTGCTGAGTGATACTCCATTGTATATATATACCATATCTTCTTTATCCATTCATCCATCGATGGACATTTGGACTCCTCCCATAATTTGGCTATTGTCGATAGTGCTGCTGTAAACATGAGAATGCTTAAGATCTACTCTTAGCAAATTTCAAGTATATAATATAGTATCATTAACTATCGTCACCAAGCCATACATTAGAATCTCAGATCGTGTTCAGCTTGTAACTGGGAGTTTGTACCCTTTGACTAATATTGCCCATTTCACCTGGGACCTGTCAAATGTTATTCTACTGTTTCTATGAGTTTGACATGTTTTTATTTTTTTATTTTTTTTTTAGATTACACTAAGTGGAATCATAATGATTCTACACCGTATTTGTTTTTGTCTGGCTTATTTCACTTTGCACAATGCCTTCCAGTTTCATCTATGTTGTTGCAAATGGCAGGATTTCTGTATTTTTACAGCCAAATAATATTTCCCTGTGTGTGTGTGTGTGTGCGCATGCGTGCGCACGCTCCCTCCTGTCTGTGTCCCCACTCACCCATTGATGGACACTTAGGTTATTTCCATATCTTGGCTATTGTGAATAATGCTGCAGTGAACATGAGAGTACAGGTATCTATTTGAAATAGTGATATTGTTTTCTTTTGATATATACCCAGAAGTGGGATTGCTGGATAATATGGTAGTTCTATTTTTTTTCTCCTACATTTTTTTTTCTTTTTCTTTTAACTTGTTTTATCTTTTATTTTTTTAAATTTACATCCAAATTAGTTAGCATATAGTGCAACAATGATTTCAGGAGTAGATTCCTTAGTGCCCCTTACCCATTTAGCCCATCCCCCTTCCCCCAACCCCTCCAGTAACCCTCAGTTTGTTCTCCATATTTATGACTCTCTTGTGTTTTGTCCCTCCCTGTTTTTATGTTATTTGTGTTTCCCTTCCCTTATGTTCATCTGTTTTGTCTCTTAAAGTCCTCATATGAGTGAAGTCATATGACTTTTGTCTCTCTAATTTCACTTAGCATAATACCCTCCAGTTCCATCCACGTAGTTGCAAATGGCAAGATTTCATTCTGTTTGATTGCTGAGTAATACTCCATTGTATACATATACCACATCTTTATCCATTCATCCCTTGATGGACATTTGGGCTTTTGCCATACTTTGGCTATTGTTGATAGTGCTGCTATAAACATGGGAGTACATGTGTCCCTTCAAAACAGCACACCTGTATCCCGTGGATAAACGCCTAGTAGTGCAATTGCTGGGTTGTAGGGTAGTTCTGTTTTTAATTTTTTGAGGAACCTCTATACTATTTTCCAGAGTGGCTGTACCAGTTTGCAGTCCCACCAGCAGTGCAAAAGAGATCCTCTTTCTCTGCATCCTTGGCAACATCTGTTCTTGCCTGAGTTGTTAATGTTAGCCATTCTGACAGGTGTAAGGTGGTATTTCATTGTGGTTTTGATTTGTATTGCCCTGATGATGAGTGATGTTGAGCATTTTTTCATGGGTCAGTTGGCCATCTGGATGTCTTCTTTGGAGAAGTGTCTATTCATGTCTTCTGCCCATTTCTTCACCGGATTATTTGTTTTTTGAATGTTAAGTTTGGTAGTTCTATTTTTAAATTTTTGAGGAACGTCTGTACTGTTTTCCGTAATGATAATACCAATTTACATTACTACCAACATTGTACAAAGGGTCCCTTTTTTCAGCATTCATTATCTCATGTCTATTTGATAATAGCCATCCTAAGAGGTTTGAGATGATACTTTATTGTGGTTTTGATCTGCATTTTTCTGATGGTTACTAATGTTCGGTGTGTTTTCAGGTACCTGTTGGACTTGTGTAACTTAAAAAAAATTTTTTTTTAATGTTTTTATTTTATTTTTGAGAGAGAGAGAGAGACACAGTGAGAGCGGGGGAGGGGCAGAGAGAGATGGAGACAGAATCTGAAGCAGGCTCCAGGTTCTGAGCTGTCAGCACAGAGCCCAACGTGGGGCTTGAACTCAGATTGCGAGATCATGACCTGAGCCAAAGTTGGGTGCTCAACCGACTGAGCCACCCAGGCACCCAAACTTTTTTTTAATGTTTTTTTTTTTTAATGTTTCTTTATTTTTGGGAGATACTTATCGCGAGCAGGGGAGGGGCAGAGAGAGAGGGAGACAGAGAATTCGAAGCCAACTCCAGGCTCTGTGTTGATGGCTTAGCACAGAGCCTGATGCAGGGCTCAAACCCATGAACTGTGAGATCATGACTTGAGCTGAAGTCAGATGCTTAACTGACTTAGCCACCCATGTGCCCTGGGCTTGTGTAAATTTAGAAAAGTTTATTCTGTTCCTTTGCTCATTTTTAATTGGAGTGTTTTTTGATAGTTTAGAAGTTGATTTTTCATAATTTTGTTACTAACCCCTTATCAGACATATGGCTAGCTAATATATATTCTCCCATATCACAGGTTGGCTTTTCATTTTGTTTATGGTTTCCTTGGCTGTACAGAAGCTTTTTAATATGATGTAGTCCCACTTGTGTGTATGTGTGTGTGGTTTTTTTTTTTTTTTTTTTTTTTTGCTTTTGTTGCCTGTACATTTGGTCTTGTCTCCAAAAAATAATTGCTGTGACCAATTTCAAGGAACCTTTTCCCTTATGTTTTCTTCTAGTATCTGTGAAGTTTCAAGTCTTCCACTTGAGGCTTTAATCCATTTTGAGTTAATTTGTGTAACTGGTATAAGATAGGAGTCTATTTTCTTCTTCTTTTTTTTTTTTTTTTTGTACATGAATATCCAAATTTCCCAGCATGATTTGTTGAAGAGACTATCCTTTCTCCATTGTGTGCTCTTGGTGCCCTTGTTAATGATTAGTTGACCCTATATGTATGGGTTTATTTCTGGGCTATCAATTCTGTTTCATTGATCTATGTGTCTTTTTAAAAAATTTTTTTTAATGTTTTATTTATTTTTGAGAGACAGAGCATGAGTGGAGGAGGAACAGAGAGAGAGGGAGACACAAACTGAAGCAGGCTTCATGTTCTGAACTGTCAGCACAGAGCCTGACATGGGGATCGAACTTAGGAACAGTGAGATCATGACCTGAGTCCAAGCTGGATACTTAACCTACTGAGCCACCCAGGCGCCCCTATGTGTCTGTTTTTATTGTTAGTACCTCCTGTTTTGATTACTATATAGTTTGTAACATATTTGAAATCAGGAAATGTGATTCCTTCAGCTTTGTTCTTTTTTCTCAAGATTATTTTGGCTATTTGAGATCTTTTTGTGGTTCTATGTGAATTTGTTTTTCCTACTTATGTGAGAAAATGCCATTGAAGTTTTGATAGGGATAGCATTGAATCTGTAGATCACTTTAGGTATTTTTTTTTTTTTTGATGCTATTGTAAATGGGAATGCTTTTTAAATTTCCCTGATAGTTCATTAATAGCTTATAGAAACACAACTGATTTTTGTATAGTATTTACTTTGTATCTTGTAACTTTACTGAATTTACTAGTCCTACTAGTTTTTTTTTTTGTAGGAGTGTTTAGAATTTCCTATATGTAAGACACTGTCATCTGCAAACTGATAATTTTACTGCTCCCTTTCCAGTTGGATGCCTTTTATTTCTTCTTATTTCCAAGTTGTTCTGGCTAATACTTCCAGAATTATGTTGAGTGGTGGAGTGTGGGCATCTTTGTCTTATTCCTGTTCTTATAGGAAAATGTTTCAGCTTTTCACCACTGAGTATGATATTAGCTGTCATGTTGTCATATATGGCCTTTATTATGTTGAAATACATTCCTTCTATATTTATTTTTTTTTTTTATTTTTTTTTTTTTTTTGTCCTTCTATATTTAATTGGTTGAGAGTTTTTTTTTTATCACGAAAGGATGTTGATTATGGCCAGATGCTTTTTCTGCACCTAATGAGATGGTATGATTTTTATCCTTCATTTGTTAATTTGATGTATTATATTTATTAGTTTGTGTATATTGAACCATCGTGGCATCCCAGGGATAAATCCCACTTGATCATGCTCTATGAGTTTTTTCATGTGCTGTTTAATTCAGTTTGCTAATATTTTGTTGAGAATTTTTTTTTTAACATTTATTCATTTTATGAGAGAGAGAGAGAGAGAGAGACTGAGCACGGGCGGGGGAAGGGCAGAGAAAGAGAGGGAGACAAAGAATCCGAAGCAGGCTCCAGGCTCTCAGCTGCCAGCACAGAGCCCAACGTGGGGCTTGAACCCATTAACTGTGAGATCATGACATGAACTGAAGTCGGATGCTTAACTGACTAAGCCACCCAGGTGCCCCTCTTGTTGAGAAGTTTTACATCTTTATTCATCAGGGATACTTGCCATACTTTTTTTTACAGTGTTCTTGTCTAGGTTTGGTATTACAGTAATGCTGGACTCCTAAAATGAGTTTGGAAGTATTCCATCCTGTTCAAATTTTTTGAAGGGTTAGAGAAGGATTGGCATTAATTCTTCTGTATATATTTGGTATAATTCACCCGTGTAGTATTTTTTTGGGGCTTTGTTTCGTTTCTTTAAAGTTTTTGTTTTTTATTTTGATTATGACAGGTGCACTTATTAATCCCCGTCAACTCTTTAATCCATTTTCCTATCCACCTCCCCTCTGGTAACCATCAGTTCTCTTCAGTTAAGAGTCTATTTCTTGGTTTGTCCTTCCCTTTTTGTTCCCCTTTTCTTGTTTGTTTTCCTTCTTAAATTCCACATGAGTGAAATCATATGGTATTTGTCTTTCTCTGACCTCTTTCACGTAGCTATTATATTCTCTAGCTCCACCCATATTGTTGTAAGTGGCAAGATTTCATTCTTATTTATAGCTGAATAATATTCCATTGCATATGTATGTCCCACATCTTCTTTATTCATCTGTAGATGGACACTTAGGTTGTTTCCATAATTTGGTTATTACAGATAACACTGCTATAAATATTGAGGTGCATATCCCTTTTAATTCGTGTTTTTGTATTCTTTAAGTACCTAGTACTGCAATTGCTAGATCATGGGGTAGTTCTATTTTTAACTTTTTGAGGAACCTCCATACTGTTGTCCAGAGTGGCTGCACCAGTTTGCATTCCTACCAACAGTGCAAGAGGGTTCCTCTTTCTCCACATCCTCACCAACACCTGTTGTTTGTTGTGCTGTTGATTTTAGCCATTCTGACAGGTGTGAAGGGTGATATCTTATTGTATTTTGATTTGCATTTCCCTGATGATGAGTGATACTGAGCATTTTTTCATGTGTCTTTTGGCCATCTGGATGTCTTTTTTGGAAAACTGTCTAGGTCTTCTATTTTTAAACTGGATTGTTATTTTTTGGGGTGTTGAGTTTGATAAGTTCTTTATAGATTTTTTATATACTGACCCTTTATCAGATTTGTCATTCGCAAATATCTCCTCATACTGAAGGTTGCCTTTTAGTTTTGTTGATTGTTCTCTTCACTGTGCAGGACTTTTATGGTTTCCTGTATCACATTTAGGTCTTTATTCATTTTGAGTTTATTTCTGTCTATTTGAAAAGAGAATGGTTCAGTTTTATTCTTTTTCATGTATACCAGCACCATTTGTTAAAGAGACTGTCTTTTTTTCCATTGGATATTCTTTCCTGCTTTGTTGAAGATTGACTATATGAGTTCATTGCTGGGTTTTCTGTTCAGTTCCATTCATCTGTTTGTTTTTATGCCAGTGCCATACTGTCTTGATCACCACAGCTTTGTAATATAAATTGAAGTCTGGAATTGTGATGCATCCAGGTTTGCTTTGCTTTTTCAAGATTGCTTTGGCTATTGGGGATCTTGTGTGGTTCCGTACAAATTTTAGGATTGTTTGTTCTAGCACTGTGAAAAATGCTGTTGGTATGTTGATAGGGATTGCATTAAATTTGTAGATGACTTGGTTAGTATAGACAACTTAACAATATTTATTCTTCCAGTCCATGAGCATTGAACATCTTTCTATTTCTTTGTGTCAACTTCAGTTTCTTTCTTCATTGTTTCATAGTTTCCAGAGTACAGGTCTTTTACCTCTTTGGGTAGGTATATTTCTAGGTATTATATTATTTTTGGTGCAGTTGTAAATGAGATGGTTTTTTATAATTTGTCTTTCTGCTGCTTCATCATTGGCATATATAAATGCAGCTAATGTATGTTGATTTTTATATCCCGTGACTTTACTGAGTTTGTGTATTCTAACATTTTTTGTGGTGGAGTTTTTGAGTTTTCTGTAAGAATATCATGTCCTCTGCAAATAGAGTTTTACTTCTTCTTACTGATTTGGATGCTCTTTATTTTTGTTGTTTGATTGTTTTAGCTAGGACTTCTAGTACTATGTAGATTAAAAGTGGTGAGTATCGCCATCCTTGTCTTGTTCCTGGATCTTAAGGAAGGCTTCTCAGTTTTTCCCCATTGTGGATGATTGTTAGCTGTGGGTTTTTCATATATGACCTTTATTATGTTAAGGTATGTTCCCTCTTAACCTACTTTATTGATGGTTTTTATCATGAAAGGTGGCAGTACATTGTCATATGCTTTTTCTGCTTCTATTGAAAGGGTCATATGGTTTTTACCCTGTTATTGATGTGACATATCACGTTGATTTGCAAATTTTGAATCACCTTTACAACCTATGAATAAATCCCATTTGATTGTGGTTTTTTTTTTTTTTTCTTTTTTGGTTAATGATTTTTTTGCAGTGTATTGTTGGATTTGTTTTGCTAGTATTTTGTTGAGGATTTTTGTATCTATGTTCATCAGAGATATTAGCGTGTAGTTTTTTATTTATTTTTTTGTGGTGTTTATGTGGTTTTGGTATCAGGGTAATGTTGGCCTTATAGAATGAATTTGGAAGTTTTCCTTCCTTTTTCTATTTTTCGGAAAAGTTTGAGAATCGGTATTAACTCTTTTTAAAATGTTGGATGGAATTCTTTTGTGAAGCCAACTAGTCCTGGACTTTTGTTTATTGGGAGTTTTTTGCTTACTGATTCTATTTCTTTGCTGGTTATCTGTTCAAATTTTCTATTCCTGTATCAGTTTTTGTAGTTTACACGTCTCTAGGAATTTATTCATTTATTGAGGTTGTCCAATTTGTTGGCATATAATTTTTCATAATATTCTCTTATAATTGTATTTCTGTGGTTTTGATTGTTATTTCTCCTGTCTCATTTGTGATTTTATTTATTTGGGTCCTTTCTTTTTTCTTTTGATAAGTCAGGCTAATTATTCAAAGAACTAGTTCCTAGTTTCATTGATCTGTTCTTCTGCTTATTTTGTTTTGTTTTGTTTCTGTATCATTTATTTCTGCTCTCATCTTATATCCCTTCTTCTGTTGGCTTTAGGCTTCGTTTGTGTAGGGTTAAGTTTTCCAGCTCTGTTAGGTGTAAGGTTAGGTTGAGAATTTTTGCTTCTTGAGGTAGGCCTGTATTTGCTTTTGCTGCATCCAAAGTTTTGAGGCATTGTGTTTTCATTTGTTTCCATGTACTTTTTAATTCTTTTATTTCCTGGTTGACCCATTCATTGTTTTGTAGCATGTTATTTAACCTCCATGTATTTGTGGTTTTTCCAAATTTTTCCTTGTGGTTGACTTTTAGTTTCATAGTGTTGTGGTCAGAAAAGATGCATGGTATGACCTATCTATTTAAATTTGTTGAGGCTTGTTTTGTGGCCTAATATGTGATCTTTTCTGGAGAATGTTACATGTGCACTTGAAAAGAGTGCATATTTTGCTGTATTAGGATGGAATGTTCTCAATCTGTTTGTTAAATCCGTCTGGTCCAGTTGTCATTCAAAGTCATTCAATGTTGTTTCCTTGTTGAGTTTTATTTAGATGACTTGTCCATTGATGTAAGTGGGGGTATTAAAGTTCCCTACTATTAGTTTCTTTATTATTGTTTTATATACTTGAGCTTTATTGATTAGTTCCTTTGTTACTGTTTTATATCTATTTATGTACTTGTATGCTTCGATAATAGGGGCTTAAGTATTTATAATTGTTAGATCTTCTTGTTGTATTGTGCCTTTTGTTATATAATGTCTCTTTTGTCTTTTGTTATGGTTTTATTTTAAAGTCTATTTAGTGTGTTATAAGTATTGCCACTCTGGCTTTTTTTGGACATGCATTTGCATCATAAATATTTCTCCATTTTCTCACTTGAATCTGCAGGAGCCTTTACGTCTGAAATGAGTCCCTTGTAGGGCACCGTATGGATAGATGAGTCTTGGTTTCTTTCTATCCATTCTGTCACCCTGGGTCTTTTGGAATGTTTGGTCCATTTACAGTTAAAGTAATTATTGATATCTATTTATTGCTATTTTACTACTTGTTTTGTGGCTGTTTCTGAAGATTTTTTTCTCTGATCCTTTATTTCATGGCTTGCTGGTTATTATTATTTTCTTAGTACTGTATTTGGCTTTTTTTCTTTTTATTCCCTGCATATTTATTAGTTCTTAATTGGTGGTTGTCATTAGGTTTATCTGTAACATATTCTGCATATAGCAGTCTATATTAAGTTAATAGGTGTTGAAGTTTGAACCCATTTTTTACTCCTCTCCTCGTCATGTTTTATGTATATGCTGTCATATTTTACATCCTTTTATTTAGTGAGTTTCTGGACTGCTATTTTACAGAAATACTCATTTTTATTGCTTTTGTGTTTTCTGCCTTCATACTGTCATTTTTGGCCTTTCCAGAGTTCCCCATTAATATTTCTTGTAGGGCTGGTTTAGTTGTCATGAACTCCTTTAGTTTTTGTTTGAGAAACTCTTATTTTCCTTCTATTCTAAATTGTAGCCTTTCTATATAGAGTATTCTTGACTGCAGGTTTTTCCCATTCAGCATTTTGAATATAACTTGCCATTCTTTTCTGCCATAGAAAGTTTTTGCTGAAATATCCACAGATAGCGTTTTGGGGTTTCCTTTGTATGTAACTGTCTTCTTTTGTCTTGCTGCTTTCTTGTTTTAATAAGTATTGTTGTTATTTTAGAGTTTTTTGTTTTTTTTTTTTAAGTTTATTTATTTTGAGAGAGAGACAGTGTGAGTAAAGGAGGGGTGGAGAGAAAGGGAGGAGAACTCCAAGCAGGCTCTGCCCTGTCAGCATGGAGTCCCGTGTAGGGCTTGAACCCACAAAACCATGAGATCATGACCTGAGCTGAAACCAAAGTAGGACGCTTAACCACCTGAGCCACCCAGGTTCTCCTAGAGTTTCTTTTTTTATTTAAGTAAGCTGTAGACTCAGCGTGGGGCTTGAACTCAGGACAACCCCAAGATCAAGACTTGTATGCTTTACCAGATGAGCTAGCCACATGCCCCTTGTCTTGGTCCTTTTAATATTTCTTTATTATATTTTGCCATCTTAATTACAATACATCTTGGTTTGGATCTGCTTTTGTTGATTTTGTTGAGTGTTCTCTGTGCCTCTTTGATCTGGACCTCTTTTGCTTCCCTAAATTAGGGAAGAATTCTGGTATTATTTCATCAAATAAACTCTCTGTCCTCTTTGGTCTCTCTTCTTCTGGCTCTCCTGTGATATGAATATTATTGTTTGGTGGAGTCACTTGAGGTTCCTAAGTCTATTCTCATTTTACGTAATTACTTTTTCTCTCTTATTCACTTTGATCACTATTATTACTTTTCTTCTGTGTCATTCATTCATTCCTTTGCTTCTTCCAGCCCATTCATTACATCAGGTGTTTCTCATTTGGCTTACTGTACCCTTTATCTTTGTTATGTTATTCCTTATATCTGTGTTAATGGTCTCACTAATGTCCTCTACTCTTAACTCCCATGAGTATTCTTATGATCATTGCTTTAAATACTTTTATTTAGCTGTGTTACTTTTCTCTGTTTTGCTTTGACCAGAGGCTGTGGCCTTCTTTTGTTATTTCAATTGGGATGAATTTCTCTGGCTTCTCATTTTGTCTCAGTCTCTGTGCCTTTTTCTGTGTGTTAGGAAAGGCAGTTATATCTCCTGTTCTTTTCGTAAAGCCTTATTAAAAAGAGATTTTGGGGGCGCCTGGGTGGCGCAGTCGGTTAAGCGTCCGACTTCAGCCAGGTCACGATCTCGCGGTCCGTGAGTTCGAGCCCCGCGTCAGGCTCTGGGCTGATGGCTCGGAGCCTGGAGCCTGTTTCCGATTCTGTGTCTCCCTCTCTCTCTGCCCCTCCCCCGTTCATGCTCTGTCTCTCTCTGTCCCAAAAATAAAAAAAAAAAATTAAAAAAAAAAAAAAAAAAAAAAAGATTTTGTAGTGCCCAGTTGCGTAGTATTCCCTGTTCCCCAGGGCATGGTGCTTCCTGGAATGTCTCCAGTGTGTGGTTCATGTGCCCTGCTGTTTAGTCCTGGCTGCTTTATCTTTCAGGCCAGTCATCTTCAGAGGCTCTCTCTTTGCCTTTTGTGGGCAGTGTTTGGTCCCTGGCCTGCATATGATGTGTTTTAACGAGGTGTGCTGTGGTCTGCCTCTGAAATGAGACTTGTTGCCTCTGCTGCTGGAACTGAAGACTTGCAGCATTCCTGAGTCAGGAGACAGTGTTGGCAGGGGTTTGGGCTGGTCTTTTGGGGAAGGGGGCCCTCCACTCTGACGAAAGTGTGACTGGGAAGGGTGGTTGCACAGAAGTGTTGTGGGTGGGGCTTTGTGTAAGGGTTAAGTATTGAATGTGGGCGCTGAGCTGGTTCTGCAGGTGGTTCTGTGCTCAAGCTGAGTGGCAGGGGAGAGAAATGGTGCCTGCCAGCCTCTGTATTCCTGGTGGGGTCTCCTTGAATGTTGCCTCTCTGGGACAATCTCCAAGATGAGCAACTAATCTTCACACTGGGTGCCCCAGGCACTCTTGAGATCTGATGTTTCCATGCTGTATGTCTGTAGGCTGTTTGCCCTGCCTTTTTTTCCAAGAGCAGCCTCAATGTCCTCTGAGCTATCCCAGAGCCAAGCACACTGACCTTTAAAATTCTAGGCTTTAAGCCCTGCTCGTTGCCAGAACCCAAAGAAATTTGAGCCCTCTTGCTTTCTAAGTCAATTGCTATGGAGATTCATTTTCCTCCTGTGCTCCCCTGTGTGCTTGTTTGTCTCTTACCCTTCTCCATAACTGGGGCTCATTTCCTACTACAGCAGTGGCTATCATCCATTTCTTTTCCAAACTCTGTATCTGTATTTCCTACCTTCTTCAATGTGGCCTCTTTACTACTTTTAGTTGTGGAATTTGTTCTGCCAGTCTTCAGATTGATTTCTGGGGTATTTAGGATGATTTGGAAGGCAGCTATGCTCACCACTATACTACCAACGCACACTTGGATGATTTGATAGTTATTTAGTTGTATTTGTGGGATGAGGTGAGCCTTGGGTCCTCCTCCTCTGCTGCCATTTTCCCCTCTGAATTTTGGGACATTTTAGATTATTGATAGACATCCTAACTAGTTGTGAGTCTATTCAGATTTTATTTTCTTTATGATTTATGTTTCTAGGTTATGTTTTTAGAAATGTATTCACTCCTTCTAGGTTATGCAATTTGTTGGTGTATAATTGTTCATAGTAGTCTCTTATGATCCTTTATATTTCTGTGGTATCAGTTATAAAGTGTCCTCTTTAATTTTGGATTATTTTTATTGGTCTTTTCTAGCGAAAGGCTTGTCAATTCTTTTTAAGAAGCCAACTTATTTTGTTGATCTTTTTCTCTTGTCTTCCTAGTTTTTATTTTACTTATTTTTGCTCTGATCATTGTTATTTCTTTCCTTCTGCTGTCTTTGGGCTTAGTTTCTTTTTCTGGTTCCTTGAAGTATAACATTGGGTTGTTTATTTGCAATCTTTGTTTTTTCTGAAGTAGCTACTTATTTGTGTAAACTACCCACTTAGAATTGCTATAGCTGCATTCATAATTTTTTGGTATGTTGTGCTTGCATTTTTGGTTGTATCTTGTTAGTTTTTATTTCATGTTCGAAGTCTTGTTTTGACACATTGTTTCAGAAGCATGCTTGTGTAATTTTCACATATTTGTGAATTTTGCAACTTTCCTCCTGTTCTTGATTTCTGATTTCATTGTGGTTGGAAAAGATACTTAGTATGATTTCGGTCTTGATTTCAGTCTTCCTAAATTTGTTAATACTTGTTTTGTGACCTAACAATGTGTTCTATCCTGGATGTGCACAGAAGAATGTGTATTGTGTTGTTTGATAAAATGTTCTGTATATGTTTGTAAGTTCCATTTGGTGTGAAGTATAGTTCATGTTCAGTATTTCCTTATTGATTTTTTTGTCTCTGGGTCCATTGTTGAAAGTGGGGTATTGAAGTCTCCTACTAGTATTGTGTTGCTGTATAATTCTGCCTACAGATGTGTTAATATTTGTTTGATACATTTAGGTGTTTTAATATTGGGTACATATATATTTACAGGGATTATATCCTCTTGATGAATGGACCCTGTTATCAGTGTCTTTTGTTACAGTTTTTGAGTTAAAGTTTACGTTGTCTAATTATAATTATACCTACCCCTGCTATGTTTTTGTTTCCACTTGCACCAAATGTCTTTTTCCATCCCTTAATTTTGAGCCTCTGTGTGTCCTTAAAGCTGAAGTGAGTCTGTTCTAGGCAGCATATAGTTGGGCCTTTTTTTCTCTCCCTCTGTCTTTTTTTTAAGTAGGTTTCATGCCTAGTGTGGTGCTAATGGAGGGCTTGAACTCAGGGACCCTGAGATCAAGACCTGAGCTGAGATCAAGAATCAAGACACTTAACTGACTGAGCCACCTAGTCCCCCCCCCCCCTCCCCTTTTTTTCATCCATTTAGTCATTCCATTTCTTTTGAGTGGAGAATTTATTCACTTTACTTTTAAAGTAATTATTGATAAGTGTGGACTTATTGCCATCTTATTGTTTCCTGATTGTTTTGCATTTCCTTTGTCTATTTCTCTCTTCCTTTGAGTTTTGATGATTTTCTATAGTGGCATGCTTTGATGCCTTTCTCTTTATTTTTGTGTATATAATAATATGTTTTTGTTTTATGTGATCATGAACTTACATAAAACTGTCATAATCTACTTTTTTAAATGCTTATTTATTTATTTATTTATTTATTTATTTATTTTTTGAGAGAGTGTGAGCAGGGGAGGGGCAGAGAGAGAGGGGGACAGAGATCCAAAGCAGTCTCTGCACTAATAGCAGCAAGCCCAATTCAGGGCTGAAACTCAGAAGCCATGAGATCATGACCTGAACCGAAGTTGGATGCTCAAGTGACTGAGCCACTCAGGCACCTCTGCTATAATCTATTTTAAGCTGATAAAGGCTTAACTTCTATCATATACAAAAATGTTACCCTTTCATCACTACCCTCCCATATTTTGTTTTTGATGTCACAATTGACATTGTTTATATAGTGTATCTATTAACAAATTGCTCTAGCTATATTTTTAAGATTTTGTCTTTTAACCTTCATAGTAAAGTGATTTGTACACGCTACTGTTACAGTGTTAGAGTATTCTTAGTTGATGTACTTTACCAGTGAGCTTTATACTTGAATAGGTTTTCATGTTCTCTATTTAACCTCTTTTCCTTTCCTCTTGAAGAATTCCTTTTTAACTAATGCAGATCTAGTGATGAAGTCCCTAACCTACTCCTCCCCCCCCCCCCCCCCCCCCCCCCCGGCCCCTCCTGTTTTTTTCTTTGGTCTAGGAAACTCTTGACCATTTCTGAAGAATAGCTTTGCCTGGTTGTCAAACAAGATATATTCAGTGCTTTGAATATATATCATCCCACTCTCTCTTGGTTGAGAAATCCACTGATAGCCTTATGTTTTTTTTTTTTTTTATATATGAAATTAATTTCTTTTCTCTTGCTGCTTTCAAAATTTTCTCTTTGTTGTTAATTTTTGACTGTTCTATTGTAATAGGCTTTTGTTGAAGTCCTGTTCAAGTTGAATCTGTATGGAGACCTATGAGCTTCATGTTCCTGGAAGTCCATATCTTTACTTCTATTTGGGAAGTTTTTGCTATTATTTCTTTAAGCTTTCTGTCCTTTTACTGCTCTTCTCCTGGCACTTCAATAATGTCAGTATTGTTTTGCTTTATGGTATCTTGTAATTCACATAGTTTACTTCACTCTTAAGTTCTTTTTTACTTTTCTTCCTCTGAATGGTCCATTTCAGATGATTTGTTCACAGATCCTCCTGCTTGATCAAATCCGGTGTTGATATTCTGTATTAAATTTTTTAAATTATTGTATTCTTCAACTCCAGACTTTGCTTGGTTCTTTTCTCATGATTTCTGTCTTTCTGTTGAACTCCTTATTCACATTTTGTCTTCCTGATTTCATTGAGTTTTTGTCTTCTTTTATAGTTCACTGAACTTCCTTAGAACAATTCTTTAAAACTTTTTTTTCTGGAAATTTGTAGATCTCCATTTCTTTGTCATTGGTTACTAGAAAATTTGTTCTATTGGTGATGTCCTGTTTCCTTGGGGTGTGTGTGTTCTTATAGACTTACATTGATGCGTACATGTTTGAAGCAGTCGTCTCTTCTATACAGAATGATTTTGGTAGGGGAAGACCTTTACCTGTGGGTGGGTACAAGGGCTCTGGCTGGCTGAAATGAGGTAGTTTTGGTCTGTGGCAGGCCTAGTTTTATAGTCTGTGCAGCTCAATCAGCTGAGGTCAGCATCAGTAAAGGTTGCAGGAGGCCTCAATGGCGTATTGCTGTGGTGTCAACAGCCATGGCAAGGGCGTTGGGGTGTTCAGAGGCAAATGCTCCTGGGGAACTCTGATACCTCTTCTCTGATGGGGCTTGTCATGGTTGAAAGTATACGATTTGGCGCCAGGCTGATTAGCGTGTGCCTTTGAATCAACATCTGATGGAAAGGTGCCTGTGGGGGAACCACAGAGATGATGGAGTCCAGGTCTTTGGGTGGCTTGCATTGGTGGTGGCTTTGAAATTCGAGATGTGGGCATGCAGTGAGTGTTGTGGAGCGGAGGTCTTCACAGGTTTGTGAGGAAAGATGCTGGCTTTAGGGTCCTAGGTGCTGGCTGGCCTGCAGGGGTGCTGGCTCTTTCTAGTACCTGAGATAGGGGTATACTTGGAACAGCTGTGTTACCAGGTCTTGAGTGGCATCATGCATGGAGCCAGGGTCAGATGTGTAGACCTACATGGAGCAGATGTGGCTATGGAGTCTGAGGTTTCCTTGAGTTTTGGGGGTACAGTTGCAGCCCTGGTTCTGGAGCCGCACAGTAGCAGCTCCATCGGGAGCAGTGCAGCTGTGTCTTCTCCCAGGGGTTTGTGGTGGTGACAGCAGTTGGTCATGTGACAAAAGCTTGCCCATGTCCTATGGAGCAGGGTGCTGGAGTCCTCCAAAAAATAATATATGGAGCCCTCAACTGCAAAAACTGGGGGGAGTCTATGGCTGTCCTGAGGGCCCTTGAGGTCTTCAGTTGCAAAAGATGATGGGATCCATATTGTGGCTGATACTGAAAACAGCTGCCCTTCTTTGTCAGCTCTCTGCAGACATCTCTAAGCTGATCCCCCTGGTGATTTCTTTTTCTAGATTCTTCCTTCTGTCTCTCTCTTTCTCTCTTTCTTCTTCTCGCTCTTTCTTTCGTTCTTTCTTTCTCTCTGTTTCTCTTTCTCTCTTTCTCCACTGTGTTGCTCTAGTTCTTAATTGGACTCTGGTGCCCTTCCAGGGATGTTTTCATTTGTGGATAGCTGTCGTTTAATTGTTGTTTTTATGGGGGGTTGAATGTTGGTGCTGGTATCTTCTACTCTGCCATCTGATTTCACTGTCCCTTATATACACTCTCAATGCTTTTCTTTTGTTGGCTTAATTTGCTTGAAAATCATCTCAGCAGGTTTTGTTACTTAATTATAGGCATAATGCTTTCTAATGGTTGATGTCATCCTTTAAGTTTGCAGAATCATCTGTCACGTCTTTTGAAAAATGTAGGTACTATTATTTCATGTACCTGCAGGTTCTGCTAGAATGTGAACTAAAGTGAAAATATTTTCATGTTTGTCATTGTAACTCAGAAATTGTTTTCTGATTCCCATAAGTACACTTTTCTTAAACACATGTTTAGATCAAAAGCCAGTAATCAGTTTATTTTAAATCAAATTTTGGTTCATTAATATTTGGGCTTTTAGATTTGCTGTACAGTATATTAAACTTGTGTAATTTCCTATTCTAATTCCTACGTATGTGGTTACAATATCTTCTGAGTCTTTTAAGCAACAAATTAATTTCCTCTAAGATTTTTCTCAGATATTCAGCAGTCATTGAGTGATGAAAACTCCTGCCCTAAGTTTGGAAAAGTTTGGTAATGCAATAGGTTTGTTTTACCTTTCTGTACCATACTTGCATTTGCATAGGTTGAAAGTAGGATTTAGTTTAATTCTTGGGACCCAAATGTTGAACACATCCAGGATTGATTTGATTTGAAGTATTACTAAGAAAAAAATTAGTCCTGATGGTCTATAGATTTTGGTGGCCTGATTGAGCCATGATATGTTGTTACTCTTAATTGTGACATTTTGTGTAGTGTTGCTTCAACACTTTTTATAGTTTCATCTTTTAGGTTTATTTTGTTTTTTAGAAGGTCTGTGTCAGATCAAACTAGTATCAAAGATGGGGGGGGGTGCCTGGGTGACGTAGTTAATTAAATGTTCAACTCTGGGTATTGGCTCAGGTTGTGATCTCACAGTTGTGGGATTGAGCCCTGCATCAGACTCTGTGCTGACAGCACAGAGCCTGCTTGGGATTCTCTGACTCCCTCTTATTCCTACCCCCCTGCTCATGCATGTGCGCGCGCGCACTCTCTCTCTCATTCAAAATACATATGAAAAAATAAAATCCAAGATGGGACACAGCTGTTTTAATTTGAATGTCTGCTTATGACAAAAGGCTTCAGAATTATTTTTTTCAGTGTAGAATAGTAAATCTTTCTTGGATTCTATACCAGTGTCTACTCCCCCTAGTAGAACTTTCCTGAGATCTAGAGAATTTCTATAATTCAGAGCATACATGTCTTCCCTTTATTTCCATTCAGTCAGGATTTTTCTTTTTCTTTTTACCAATGTGCTAACAATGTTGAACATCTTTTATTTGCTCTTGGCTGGTTTTAAATTGGGTTGTCTTTTGTTGTTGAGTTTTGAATGCTTTATATATTCTGGATACTAGGGCCTTAGTAGATATCATTTGCAAGTACTTTCTCCCATTGTGTAGGTTGTTTGATAATTTCCTTTGCACAAGAGTTTTTAATTTTGATAAAGTCTGATATAACCATTTTTTGCTTTTGTTGCTAATGATTTTGATGTCCTATCTAAGAATCCATTGCTGTATCTAAGGTCATGAAAATCTCCCCCTATGTTTTAAGAGATTTAAATTTTTAGTTCTTATATTTCAATTGTCAATCCATATTGAGTTAAATTTTGTATAAAGGTCCAACTTTATTTTTTTGTGTATGGTTATCTAGTTATCTGATCATTTGTTGAAGGGTCCATTCCTTGCCCATTGAATGCTCTTATAACCCTTACTGAAAATCTATAGAATTGTCTATAGAGTTTATTTCTGGATTCGTAATCATTTCTTAGACAATCCTGTCATCTATAAGTAGAGAAGGTTTTATCCACTTCTAATCTGTATCAATCTTTCTACCCTTTTTTAAATTTAGAAGTTAATATTTACACTTAATATGCCTCCATGATGCCATTGTAAACACTTCAGCAGTGGTCAGTAGTCCATCACTGTTGCAAAATACAGTGGACACTTTTCATTTACTTTTTAATCATCATTCAACTGGGATAGTTGATACTTTTGATCTGTTTCTGATAACTTCACTTTGGTGGTTCCTCTGATTCTTTCCCTGTCTCTCTTGCACCCTTTCTCTGGCTTGTCTTGTGACTTCTGCCACCCATTCCAAAATTTAAGTTGGAGTTTCCTACATGTTCAATATTTTAATCCTCTTCTGTCCTTGGATAATTTTATTCCCTGTAGATTTAGTTATTATATGTGCTTAATTTATACAATTCTGAGAGTCCAGTCTTACTTTCTGAGTTCTAACACCAAGAGCAAAATGGATCTTTGCTTGTATGTCCTATAGAATATTCCAAATTGAATTAATCTTAAACCTCAAATCCTTTTTCTCCTTATATATTTTTCCTATTTGAGTGAACAGTTCCATTAATTGCCTTCAATCAAAACCAGAAACCCCGAGGCCATCCTTAATTTTCTGCATTGCTGTTACTCAATTATTCATCAATCTCTGGATTCTACTGCTGTACTATCTTTTTTAAAAAAATTTTTAGGGGCGCCTGGATGGCGCAGTCGGTTAAGTGTCCGACTTCAGCCAGGTCACGATCTCGCGGTCCGTGAGTTCGAGCCCCGCGTCAGGCTCTGGGCTGATGGCTCGGAGCCTGGAGCCTGTTTCCGATTCTGTGTCTCCCTCTCTCTCTGCCCCTCCCCCGTTCATGCTCTGTCTCTCTCTGTCCTAAAAATAAATAAAAAACGTTGAAAAAAAATTTTTTTAATGTTTATTAATTTTTGGGAGAAAGCAAGAGAGAGGGAGCAGGAGATGGGCAGAGAGAGAGGGAGACATAGAATCTGAAGGAGACTTCAGGCTCTGAGCTGTCAGCCTGACATGGGGCTCGAACTCACAAACTGCGAGATCATGACCTGAGCCGAAGTTGGACACTTACCCGATTGAGCCACCCAGGCGCCCATACTATCTCTTGAATATTTAGGCATCATTTTTCACACTGCCTCTAGGAATGATATTCCTAAATTGTTGGCTGGATTGCTTAATTCTTGTGCTTAAAATTTATTAATGGCTACTTTCCTGTTGCTTCCACAGTTCTCAATCCTTTTAGCCTTTCCTCCTGGATCACTTCTCTTCTCTCCTATTTCAGTTTCTCTAAATCATTTGTAGCTTGCCATACTTGACACTGTATTATTTATTATGGTAGCCTCTAAAGAAGTCTAATAAGCAATTTATTTATGCACATGGGTAGTAGATGAGAAAGATTTGAGTACCATTTTTGTTGTCTTATTAATAAGTCCAGATGCTCTATTCCCATTAATATATTGGCAAGTTAGAATACCTTTAAGTTTAGTATAAGCGGTATCTTAAACTGTCTTTTGCTCATGTAAAAATCCATTGGAAAATTCAATTCCTCACTATTTATGTAATCTACTTGATTGGTGAATTTCACAATTTATGTTTTGCCCTTGGCTTTCCTATATTCTCTAGAGAACTTTGACTAATTTTAATATTAGCATAAGAAAATTTAATAGAGGCAAATCTACAAAAAAATTTCAATTAATGTAATCAAAAATTAAATACAAATTCTTCTTAGTTTTCCTTTGCGTTTCAACACTGCTATTCTCTTTGATTGGCACATAGATGATCAGAAATTGTATATAATAGTTGTGTGTTATTCTCTCTGACAACATTGAATTTTACTTGTATTACATGAAAAGGCAAAAAGAGAATATTGTATTTAATTTCACTTGCTTTATTATTGTTTGCAATTGGCAGTGATAAAAATCTCCCAAGATATGCAAAATTAGATATTACAGTTTATGTATAGAGTTTGACATTTTTCCAAACTGAAGTATTGTGTTGATATTTTTATGTAGCTATAACAATATAATAAAAAAGTCCATCATTTGTAAAGCAGTAGATGTTTTAAATGTTTAATTTACTTAGGTAAAAATGATTTGTGTTCTTAAATTCTATTGAAGCTCTGTTTTGACATGTGGATAAGCTGTTTAGCTTGACATCATCATTTAAAATATTTTTGTTCTGCCTATCTAGTGTAATTCCTTATGATGCCAGGTATTATTTAAAAAGACATATTCTAGCTTTAATTTGCTACTACTTTCTTGCTGATAATGATAGAACTTTATCTTCTAATTGTTTTTTTTTTTTTTTTTTTTTTAATGAATATCTCTCTGCCTAAATTGGAAAACTTCAAGGGCAATGAGTATGGTTTATTTCTTTCCACATACTGGACATATGACGTTGGATAAGCAAATAGAATTTGATTTTATTTTCACTTATTGGGGGAGAGAATACCTGTAATCTACTTTGTACAGCTATAGTAAGAAAAAATAGAATAAATCATAAATCACTCTCCAGATTATTTTAATTTTTTATTTAAAAAAGATTATTTTTTACCAGTTACAAAGCTTACATATTTTTTTTTTTTTAAATTTTTTTTTTTTCAACGTTTTTTATTTATTTTTGGGACAGAGAGAGACAGAGCATGAACGGGGGAGGGGCAGAGAGAGAGAGGGAGACACAGAATCGGAAACAGGCTCCAGGCTCCGAGCCATCAGCCCAGAGCCTGACGCGGGGCTCGAACTCACGGACCGCGAGATCGTGACCTGGCTGAAGTCGGACGCTTAACCGACTGCGCCACCCAGGCGCCCCAAGCTTACATATTTTTAATGGAAATTTGCAAATTGAAGAAAAGTAGCGAAAGCATCTTACATATAACATCACAATTGAAAGATAATCCATTTTCTTCCTTTTGATATGTATTTGATATATATTTAAAAATTTTTAAAAACTGTGGTAAAATATTAGAGTCCTTTTAAACATGGATTAAACGAGCCCTTTTCTTGCATTAACAAAAGGTAATACAGCTCTTATTAATGTATACAATTTTTTCTTCTACCTTCTAATGAACACATAAGCATTTTCCATATTATTTCAATTCTTAAGTGTTAATTTAGTTTTCACAGTGAGTATTTGCATCCTGACTTTCTTAAGGATTTTTATTAAGAAAGGATGCTGTATTTCGTCAAAAGCTTTTTCTGCATCTATTGACAGGATCATATGGTTCTTATCCTTTCTTCTGTTAACGTGATGTATGATGTTGATTGATTTATGAATATTGAACCAGCCCTGCAGCCCAGGAATGAATCCCACTTGATCATGGTGAATACTTTCTTTCCTTTCTATAATTTATTGTCAAATGGGTTTCCACACAACACCTAGTGCGCATCCCAACAAATGCCCTCCTCAATGCCCATCACCCACTTCCCCCCCCCCCCCCCCCCCATCAACCCTCAGTTCTCTATATTTAAGAGTCTCTTATGGTTTGCTTCCCTCCCTGTTTGTAACTTTTCTTACCCCTTCCCCTCCCGCATGGTCTGTGTTAAGTTTCTCAAGATCCACATATGAGTGAAAACATATGATATCTGTCTTTCTCTGCCTTATTTCACTTAGCATAATACCCTCCAGTTCCATCCACATTGCTGCAAATGGCCAGATTTCATTTTCTCATTGCCAAGTAGTATTCCATTGTATATAAAAATTACATCTTCTTTATCCATTCGTCAGTTGATGGACATTTAGGCTCTTTCCATAGTTTGCCTATTGTTGAAATTGCTGCTATAAACATTGGGGTACAAGTACCCCTATGCATCAACACTCCTGTATCTCTTGGGTAAATTCCTAGCAGTGCTATTGCTGGGTCATAGGGTAGATGTATTTTAAATTTTTTGAGGAAGGAACCTCCACACTGTTTTCCAGAGCAGCTGCACCAGTTTGCATTCCCACCAACAGTGCAAGAGGGTTCCTGTTTCTCCACATACTCTCCAGCATCTATAGTCTCCTGATTTGTTCATTTTGGCCCCTCTGACCAGTGTGAGGTGGTATCTCAGTCTGGTTTTGATTTGTATTTCCATGACGATGAGTGATGTTGAACATTGTTTCATGTGTCTGTTGGCCAACTGGATGTCTTCTTTGGAAAAGTGTCTATTCATGCCTTCTGCCCATTTCTTCACTGGATTGTTTGTTTTTTGGGTGAATGATTCTTTTTATATGCTGTTGAATTTGATTTGCTAGTATCTTGTTGAGAATTTTTGCATCCATGTTCTTCAGAGATATTGGCCCGTAATTCTCCTTTTTAGTGGGGTCTCTGGTTTGGGAATCAAGGTAATCCTGGCTTCATAGATTGAGTCCAGAAACTTTCCTTCCATTTCTGTTTTTTGGAACAGCTTGAGAAGAATAGGTAGTAACTCTATTTTAAATGTCTGGTAGAATTCCCCTAGGAAGCCATCTGGCCCAGGACTCTTATTTGTTGGGAGAGGTTTTGTTTTGTTTTTTTTTTTCAATTTTGTTTTCAAAAATTTTTTTCAGCTTATTTATTTTTGAGAGAGAGAGAGACAGAATGTGAGCAGGGGAGGGGCAGAGAGAGACGGAGACACAGAATCCGATGGGGGCTCCAGGCTCTGAGCTGTCCAGCACAGAGCCCCACGCGGGGCTCAAATTCACAAATCGCGAGATCATGACCCGAGCCAAAGTCGGATGCTCAACGGACTGAGCCACCCAGGCGCCCTGATGTTGGGAGAGTTTTGATAATCGATTAAATTTCTTTGCTGGTTATGAGTCTGTTCGAATTTTCTGTTTGTTCCCGTTTGAGTTTTGGTAGTGTGTGGGTGTCTAGGAATTTGTCCATTTCTTCCAGATTGTCTAGTTTGTTGGCATATAATTTTTCATAGTATTCTCTAATAATTGTTTGTATTTTTGTGGTATTGGTTGTGATCTGTCCTCTTTCATATGTGATTTTATCTTTTTGGGTCTTTTGTCTTCTTTTTGAGAAGTATGACTAGGGGTTTATTACTTTTGTTTATTCTTTCAAAAAACCAGCTCTTGGATTCATCTGTTCTATTTGTTTTTGATTCTATGTTACTTATTTCTGCTCTGATCTTTATTATTTCTTCTTTTCTGCTGGCTTAGGGTTTTCTTTGCTTCTCCGTTTCTAGTTCCTTTAGGCGTGAGGTTAGGGTCTTCATTTGGGATCTTTCTTGCTTCTTGAGGTAGCCCTGGATTGCAATGTATTTTCCTCTTCTTAGGACTGCCTTTGCTGCATCCGAAAGGGTTTGGACTGTTGTGTTTTCATTTTCATTTGCTTCTGTATATTTTTAAATTTTTTAATTTCCTGGTTGACCCATTATTCTTTAGTAGGATGTTCTTTAACCTCCATGTATTTGGATGATTTCCAAATTTTTTCGTGTGGTTGATTTCAAGTTTCATAATGTTGTGATCTGAAAATATGCATGGTGTGATCTCAATCCTTTTGTGTTTGAGGGCTGATTTGTGACCCAGCATGTGATCTGTTTTGGAGAATGTTCCATGTACACTCGAGAAGAGTGTGTAATCTGATGCTTTTGGATGATATGTTCTGAGTATATCTGTTAAGTCCAACTGGTCCAGTGTATCATTCAAGGCCGATGTATCCTTACTGATTTTTCTGCCTAGATGATCTGTCCATTGTTGTAAGTGGAGTATTAACGTCACCTACAATTTCAGTATTATCAATAAGTTTACTTATGTTTCTGATTAGTTTGCATATTTGGGTTCTTGAACATTGGGGGTATAAACATTTACAGTTGTTAGCTCTTCTTGATGGTTACACTCCTTAATTATGATATAATGCCCCTTTTTATATCTTGTTACAGACTTTGGTTTAAAATCTACTTTGCCTGATACAAGTATGACTACTCCAGCTTTCTTTTGATATCCAGTAGCATGGTAGATGGTTCTTCATCCCCTCACTTTGAATCTACAGGTGTCCTCAGGTCTAAAATGAGTCTCTTGTAGGCAGCATATAGATGGATTTTTTTTTTTTTTTTAATCCATTCTGACACCCTGTGTCTTTTGATCGGGGCATTTAGTCCATTTACATTCAGAGTGATTATTGGAAGATACAGATTTAATGTCATTGTGTTCTTTGTGGGTTTCATACTTGTGGTGATGTCTCTAGTCCTTTGTAGTCTTTGCTGCTTTTCACTCACAGAGTCCCCCTTAGGATCTTCTGCAGGGCGGTTTAGTGGTCATGAACTCCTTAGTTTATGTTTTTGTTTTTGTTATTGTTCTGTCTGGGAGGTCTTTTATCTCTTTCTGTTCTGAATGACAGCCTTGCTGGATAAAGGATTCTTGGCTGCATATTTTTCCTATTCAGCACATTGAATATTTCATGCCACTCCCTTCTGGCCTGGCAAGTTTCAGAGTTCAGGTCTGCTAATACCCTTATGTGTCTACCCTTGTAGGTTAAGGCCCGTTTGTCCCTAGCTGCTTTCAGAAGTCTCTATCTTCGTATTTTGCCAGTTTCACTATGATAGGTCATGGTGTTGATCTGTTTTCGTTGATTTTTTTGAAGGGAGTTCTCTGTGCCTCCTGTACTTGGATCTGTTTCCTTCCCCAGATTAGGGAAGTTCACAGAAATAACTTGTTCAAATAAACATTCTGTCCCTTTCTCTCTGTCTCCTTCTTGTGGAACTTCTATGATACGGATATTACCGCATTTCATTGAATCACTTAGGTCTCTAATTCTCCCTTCATGATCTAGTAATTTCCTATCCCTCTTTTTCTCAGCTTCATAATTTTCCATAATTTTATCTTTTTTTTTTTTTTTTTTTTTTTTTTTCATAATTTTATCTTTTATTTCACCTATTTTCCCCTCTAGTTCTTCCATCCTTGCTGTCACTGCATCTGGTTGTTTTTTTTTTTTTTTTTTTTTTGGTTTTTGGTTTTTTTTTTGCATCTCATTTATAACATTTATTAATTCCTCATGACTGTTTCTTAGGTCCTTGATCTCTGGAGCAATAGATTCTCTTGTCTTCTATGCTTTTTTCAAGCCCAGCTATTAGTCTCATGACTGTTACTCTAAATTCATATTCAGATATATTGTTTATATCCTTCTTGAGAAATTCTCTGGCTGTCATTTCTTCCTGGAATTTTTTTTGAGGAAAATTCTTCCATTTCATCATTTTGGCTAATTTTCTGTCTTTTATGTGTTTTAATAGCTTGTTATATGCCTTGCACCTGTGAGTACTTTTCTGTCCAGGGCCTGGCACTTCAGGAAATGTTTTTGCAGTGTGTCGCTTGCACTTTGTTGTTGTGACTCTGGTTGCTTTATCTTCCTACTTGTAGTGGTTGGTGATTTGGACCTTTCATTGTGTATGCTTTAATTTGTTCATTGAAGTAACTCTGGAAAAATTGGAAAAGGGGGAGAGTGGAAGAAGAAGCATATCCCATACAAAGAGAAATGACAGGGGCAGAAAAAAAGGACCAGGAAGAGAATCAAAGAAACTGTAAGTCTCAATCCAGACAGAGAGAGAGAGAGAGAGAGATGAAAATAAAGAAGAGGAGATATAGAAAAGGTGTAAAAAGAATAGTCAAAATGCCTGATTAAACAAACAATAGAGAAAGAAGAAAAGTATACATATATATATAATAAGAATTGACCAAAAACCAAATCAGAAAATGCAAAACCACAGGACAGTTGTCTGTTAGTACGTTGGAACTGGTGGCTGTGTTGGTCTGCAGGAGAGGCCTTCTAGTTTGGTTAGTGTCAGTCTCCAGTAGATAAGCAGCTAACAGGCACAGAGGGGCGGGGTTTGGTGTAAGTGGGTCCTGGTTCCACTGGGGGTCGCTGACCTATTCTCTGAAGCCCCATCGTGTTGGTGATGGGGAGAAAAATAGCAACACCCTAATCTCTCCTCCCAGACTGGGTGTCTCAAACCATGCTGTTCAGGCAGTTTTCACAGAGCAGCACGGGTGGGCCAGCTTGTCCTGCTCCACCACAGTCTCCCGCCTCTCCTAGGCGCTCAGCTGGAATTCAAAACCTGATGTCTTACCCTCTTCTCATAGACTCAAGGGAGGGACTTCTGTCTCCCAGTGCACCCCCCAGATTGCTCCCCTCCCTGCTGGGCGCACACACACAGCTGTGGGTTCAGTCCGGATAAAGTTGCACAGCCCTGAGAACTCTGATCTTGACTCCTAAGTCTGTTTGGAAGGTAGAAACTGGCTCTCTGGATTTTTCGATCCCTGGTTGTGGTCTGGACAGGTTTTTCTCTTGTCCAAATACAATCCCACACTTCCACAGCCTCTCTTTCTCTTCCTTTTGTCTCTTGACCAGAGGTGTTCCCTCTTTCTGTGCCTACGCTGCCCGTTTTATCTGTCTCAATTTGCAAACATGCATCTTTGTCCCCCAAACTGTCTCTGTACATTGGTGGAGATGTTTCTGTCACTCAGTAGCCTGGATTCCTGAAATTCCAAGTGTTCTGACCTCAATACTACTGTGTTTGTGGGACAAGGGAAATTCTGGTTCTCTTACTTCTCTGCCATCTTAACTCTCCCTCCTCTCTTCGTGACCTTTTATAACACATCTATCCCTTCCTCTGTTTGGAAGATAATGTTATAATGATCTAGTTCTTTAATGATGATCATCTTTGGACAGGCTCTTCCAGTGACCCAAAAGGGAATGGTTCTTAAGGAAGCCAGGGTGTATGCTAACAGTCTTCACCTCTCTGATACCAGATACCCAGTAGGAGAGACTGCTGTCCCTGCCTGTGGATCCAGGATGCGATTATGACCAACCTTCAGAAAGATGGGAGTGGGATCAGTTTCTCATCTGTGTTAAGTCAGGGTTAAAAGCCAGTGGACAAAAAGCTATCAGCTACTCTAAGGTGGCTATAGTCACCCAGGAGCCAAATGAGAATTCTGCTGCCTTTCTAGAAAGACTCTGAGGCTGTGACTAAATATATTAACCGTGATCTACAGTCTTTTGAGGGAACGGTCATCCTAAAAGGCAAATTCTTCTCTTAGTCTGCCAAATATCAGGCGGAATCTGCCAAAACTGGTAAGAGAACCTGGGCCCCAGTGTTAAAAAACTTCTTTCAGCATCATCTAATGTCTTACACAACAGGGACCAAGAGGAAGAGGCTAAGGCTTGGAAGAAAGAGAAAAGGAAATATGGCAGTCAGGCCCAATTGCTAGCGGCCCTGTAGGGCCAAACCTGCTTCAAAAATGCCCAACTGCGTCCTAAAAAAGGGATCAGGAAAATGCCTGATCTGCAGGAGGACTGGGCATGAAAATATCCGAGTAAGAGACCCCCCCCCCCCCCCACCCCCAATGTCCTAAATGTCAGCAGACAGGACACTGCGTGGCTAACTGCCCTTGAGGTAAAAGGACACCCAGTTCAGAAACTGCTACCCCACACATGGTGATGGACTGAAGGGGTCCTCTACTCCATTTGGCCCCACTGCAACAAGTAACCATCCATGGACTGGAGTCATCAGTAAAGATGGATGTGGCAGATTAGAAGCAATAAAACTCTTAACTGGAACTACACCAAGGCCACCAGACTGTACTCAGGACACCTTCATCTACATGAGACTCGTGAATGGATATCGTACCTGGAAATTCTTCCTACCTGACAGCAAGAATAGTGAACCCAAACTCCCTGATGCCCTGCTTCAGCTTGAAGCAGCCAGAGTGGTCATTGCCCTCTTTGCCAGTGATTTGGGTCCCTATTTCTTGAGCAGGGGTAGGGGGGTGGGGGAGGAGGACATGTTAGGACATGCTAGATACCAGCAGTGGAAGGAATTGCCCCCAAGCCAGAGTCCTGAATCCTTAAAGGGGAATGATAGAGACAAGAGCTGGAGGCAAAGATGGTGATAAATAGCTTACACATCAAAAACCCAGGGGCACAACATCCTGACCTTATGACTTCCCAGACCTTGGGGCTGACAGACTGAGGGCCGCAAGTGCAGAGCCTACACTCTCCCCCTTCCACCTCTGTCCCTGAGTAATCATGCATTTGCACTGCTGTTAACCCCCCGCACCCTTGCCTCCAACCTGTCGTGGAGAAAGGCTGCCCTGATAGTCCCGGTAGAAACTTCATAGGGTCAAAAAAGCCCCCTCCCAACCTGTGGAAGGAGTTCCCCCAAATGATTGGAAGCAGCTTGCATTAGAGATCACCCCACTGTATGTCACAGTTCCTTCCAGCCCAGAGAGACCCAGTAATATCCAATTCCAAAGCAACCTAGGGGCCAGTTCCACCTTGTAGAACCTGCCTGCTCTCCCACCTTGGGAGTGTACTTTTGCTTTAAAAAACTGCTTTGTGCTTGCTAAAAAAATTGCATATACTAGGATCTTTTATTGTGTCATGTATAAGCTTAAAATACATGCCATATGAAAACTGAACTTGGCATAAAGTGGGTTTTGGTTAAATAAAAAGTTTTTTATATAATTTAATGAAGGAGTTTTAATTCTTGTTTGCCATGCTTGATGTTTTTGAGGGATCCTGTTGTGTGTGTTTTATCCTTGGGAAGTTTTTTTTCTTTTCTTTTTTTTTTTTGAGCTGAAAATGCTATTTTTATTCTCCTAGCTCTTCTGTCTTAGGAAGAAGAAAAGTCACATTTGAATTCAAACAAGTAATGAAGTCTTTTGTTTTAATGAAGGACTTTCTAAGAATGTTATGAATGAATGTGAATATACGGGATTGTAATAGAAGTGCCACTATAACCTTAGTTATAATATTCCATGTTGTGGACACTATAATTTATATGTCAAAATGCTGCAGACAGAAAACAATGCTGGTTTAGTACTTTTCAGCTTGCTGATGGTTCCATGTTCTCTTTTCCCTTTTAGCCTTAAGCCATCTCTGTGTATTGTCTGGAATTAACAATAACGAAGAACACTGCAGCTTCGAGTTTTTCTGTTTGGTTCACAAGCTAGTCTATAGGTTCCCTTTCAATTCATAAAATGCAACGGTTCTCTGATTTTTCTTCTGATGATTAGATACTGCTAATTTTCTTTTTTCTTGAACTTGTTCATTTTGCCATGATTTTTTTTTTAAACTTGGGATATTTAGTAATCAGAAACTACTGAGTCTACATCTGAACTGAGTTTGCAATATAGACAGATTATAGTTGGGTTTTACTAGTCTGATAATTTCTGCCTATTCATTGGAGTGTTTTAGATTGTTTACATTTTATGTAGTTGTTAGTAAGATTGGTCTCAAGTCTTTTTATTTGTTTTCTATTTGTTCTAGCTAATTCTTGTTCCTTTTTTTCTTTTCCTGCCTTTGTTGGATTAGCTGAGTGTATTTGAGCATTACATTTTATCTTCATTACTGGTTTATTTGCTGTATCTCTTCATTTTTTTAGTGGCTGTTCTAGGGTTACCAATATGCGTATTTAATTTATCTACTTAAATAATATTTCACTTCATGGATAATGTAAATATTGTGTTTTACTTTAGTATGCCTATAACAGTATGCTTCTCTTTATTCCTTGCCATCATTTGTGCTAATGTTGTTATGACTCTTCAATATACATTATAAATCAGTGGTATGCTGTTATTATTATGATTGCTTTGAACAGTGTTTTAAGAAATTAAAAAATAAAGTGTCTGTTGTATTTACCCATTTAATTACTTCTGGCATTCTTCATTTCTTTACGTAGATCAAATTTTTCATGTAGCCGTATTTTACTTAAGTTTGAAGAACTTCCTTGAATATTTTTGTAGTCCATTTCATCTTGATGCAAATTCTTTCAGCTTGTGTTTGAGAAAGTCTTTGCTGCTTTCTTTGCTTAACAATTCTGATTTCTAGATTTAACCTTTGGGTTAACTCCTACTTACCTGCTTATGACTAGGGCTTTTCTAGTAGTAGCTCTATTTTCTATTCAAAAGAGAATAGCAAGAGTTGGGATGAGAGAAAAATGGCCAACTGTAAGAAGATGAAAGGATTTTAGTGAGAGTAATAGAAATAGCTTAAAGTAATTCCTTCCTTTTTTGAACTTTTCCAAGACTTTAACAAAAACTCTCTAATATTTGTCAAAAATTTTCACTTTTTATAAGCTATTCATATGAACTTTATTTTTGTCATTTGTTAAATGAAAATGACAGTATCTTAGAGGATTTTTGTGATGATTGTGAAGAATGAATATAAAGCTTCTTGCATTGTTTGTACCCATAATAGTTATTCAGAATATTATTTTACAGTATAAGACTTACCTGTTTGCTTTTAAAATACATTCCTGGGGCGCCTGGGTGGCGCAGTCGGTTAAGCCTCCGACTTCAGCCAGGTCACGATCTCGCGGTCCGTGAGTTCGAGCCCCGCGTCAGGCTCTGGGCTGATGGCTCGGAGCCTGGAGCCTGTTTCCGATTCTGTGTCTCCCTCTCTCTCTGACCCTCCCCCGTTCATGCTCTGTCTCTCTCTGTCCCAAAAATAAATAAAAAACGTTGAAAAAAAAAAATTAAAAAAAAAAAAAATAAAATACATTCCTTTATATATAATACTCTGAAGTTGAGGACTCTTTCTTTTTCTACTTACCAACTTTTATCTCCTGTACTGCAGTGTGCAGAGAATTCTGAATGTGATCCTCTACCACCTCCATTCTACTTTACTATCTTCAGACTCTTTTTTTTCTGTCTAGACTTAATGGAGTCTTTCCCTCTCTTAATCTACTCAACCATTTACTCTTTTTTAATTTGTTTTATGTTTTTTACATTTATTTTTGAGAGACAGAGAGAGAGAATGTGAGCAGGGATGGGGCAGAGAGCGAGAGAGAGGGAGACAGAATCCGAAGCAGGCTCCAGGCTCTGAGCTGTCAGCACAGAGCCTGACATGGAGCTAGAATAAATAGATAAATACTAGATATTTAGATATATAAATTATAATATTTTGATGGAAAAGAATACCTTGTTCTCTTATAACAGTTAAAGGTATTTATATCTTAATCACTGTTCAAAGTATCTGAGTATAAATCGACACACAAGTATAGAGTAGGTGTGAAGGGGTTTCAAATACAAAATAAACCAGTGTTTCTTTATGAAACAGGAATATGGTAAACATTATGGCTCTTGAGTTTTTCCTTTTTTTTTTTTAAGCAGCATACTTAATATTATACCACTGTTTTAGGAGTAAGTGTCCCATTGATAGCTAAAGTGAAATGAGTCATTATAGTCTGAATACTTAAGAATTTGTGAATTTTATACTTGTTAATGTTGTAATAGCATATAATTAAACACTTTAAAATCTTTGTTACTCCTTTAAAAACTTTAAAAATTTTAAAAATCTCAATTGGATTTAGTAGTACTATTGAGAAGGTACTCATGGTACTATTGGGAAAATTCTGTGCTTCCTGAAAATTTATCTGAAATGCATTTTTTCGTTATTAGAATATGAGAATATTCTGGGAATTTCTCCCTTTTGGAATTACATATGATTAGAAGATGTTTCCCTCCACCGCCCCCCCCCCCCCCCCCGCCCTGCCCCCATGCTTATATATCTTTTTCCAGGTTACTTTTTATATCTTATTTGTTGGCAAAATTTTAACTTTTACATTTGCATATGTTTAGAATATGCTATTTTGATAATAATGCTGTAGTTACATATATTATTTCCTTGCAGAAATGTTTACTTTTTTTTTCTTTTGGGCTCCTAGAATCTTCAGCCAGTTTTCTTACTGCCATTTGGCTTTCTTTCCTTTCTCTTTTTAAACATTTACTTCTTCATCAAAAATTGGCCAAAGGGATAACAGTGGAAATGCCTTGTCTTTTTGGCAGTACTTTTGACAAGCAAAAATTCTGTGTTTTTTCTTCCCTAGTTGTTTTATAGATTCCCTCAAAATTTATATTTATTTTTTGTGGTCTGAGATTTTGGCCTTACATGATGAAAACACTGTGTTATAATGCAATTTCAGGTCGAATACATGTTTATCTTGTGCATTTTTATTAAGACAAACGTTTTAAAGCAGAGGTAATGAAACTATGGCCCATGGGCCTACCACCTGTTTTAGTAAATAAAGGTTTTTTGAGACACAGTCTTATTTGTTTACATATTGTCTGTGGCTGTTTTCATTTTTCAACGGGCAGTGGTAGAATTTAGTTGCAACAGACTATACAGATTGCAAGCCTAAGGACAGGCTTTTCAAACCTCAAGTCCTTTGTGACATTTTTTTGACTAAAGGGATTGTGCACAATCCCTTCTCACTGTACTCAATCCCTTCTCCTAATATATGTGTTGTTAGTTGGCCTTTTCTCATAGGGAGAAAGTAGACCAACTGTGGTTAGGATTATGCGATGTGGTAGTGTGATTTTGAACCATCTCTTTATGTCTTAGTTTCCTTATCTTTAAATGGGAATACTTTTAGGGTGCCTAGGTGGCTCAGTTCATTAAGCATCTGACTTTGGCTCAGGTTATGATTTCACAGTTGTGGATTTGAGTCCTGCATTGGGCTCTGTGCTGACAACTCAGAGTCTGGAGCCTGCTTCACATTCTGTGTCTCTCTCTTCTGCCCCTCCCCAACTTGTTCTCTCTCTCCCTCTCTCTAAAATAAATACATGAATATAAAAAAATATTAAACGGGGATACTTTTGCATGGAGAACAGTGTCTAATTCATAGCTTTAAGAGGATAAAGAGAGGAGTATAATGTCATTAGCAGTAGGTGACACATTAGAAGTGTCATAAATTAAAAAAAAGTTTCTATTTGTCTCTTTTTCCTCCCTCTCTGCCTTCTCTTTCTCCCTGCTGTTGGTATTTGTTTCAAGTTCAGGAAAGAGCTCATAGGAGGAGTTTTTCAGACAGACAGATCTGGGTATTTATCCCAGCTCAGTCACTTCCTATCTTTTTGACCTTGGGACCTCTTAAGATCTAATTTCATTCTTAAAATATTTAAGGCCTGGTCTGGCACATCGAAGTGTTCAGTAAAGGTCATTAGTGTTTCTTTGTGACATATGATTGCTGACTAACATACATTGCTTTTAATTTTTTTATGCATATAAGGATTGTTCCTGAAGTAGGTAAGTAAAGTACCTGGATAAGGGTACCATCTATTTATACTACATGTTTTCTCTCAGAGTGGCTAACACATACATACACATTGCTCAGTTCTTTCTTGCTGAAGGAAGTTTTTTGTAAGAAAACAAAGCACAGTTTTATTAATCTAGTCAAGCACCCAGTCTCCTCCAGCCCCCTAGTGAATTCTGGTAAAAATTAGATAGCAGAATGTGCTTTATGCCAGAATGCCTCCATATATACTTTGGTCTTTCTTCCATTAATTTCTGCCTGTTTCACCTTTCAAATATGAGTAGGTCTAACCACTTCAATCCAGTGCTCTAAAAAGAGGAGAGGTTGGCAATAATTATATATGCCTAGTGATAAGAGTGAAGGGGATGTCATAGGCAATAATATACAACAGATTTTCCTTAAATGTGTTGCTGTTAACCAGCACAGTTTGTTTTCTGGCTGGGGAAGTATTCTGGTTCAGGTGGCTCTGTGTGTTTGAAAAGAAGGCAGGAGAGAGATAGGCTAATCTGGCATAAATGGCTCTGGTCCTGTTACTTGAGTAGCATGGATCTCAGAGATAGAAGACAGGCCCCACCACACAGGTGTTTACAGTTAGTACAGTGATGTCTTTCATTATTAAAACGTGGCTTAATGAATATTTGGCTTTGGCTTGTCAGATTAGCTGTTCTTCCTTTTGGGAGGATCAAGTAAAATAACGTAAGGGGGGGCATCAACAGCATTCTCTTCTTGCCCACCCTCACCTCATGTTCTCACGCTTGATGGGAGAAAAGATGTAAGCAGCCTCTTCTGTGGGCTGCAGTTGATGTGTGAAGACATTGGGGGCATACGCATTCCTTCTTTTAAATGTGCAAGGTACTTTTTTTAGTGACTAAAATTAAGTTGATTAATATTGCTGTCAGGGTAGACGTGAGTCAGCGATTCTAATTTTGACCATGAAGGTGAGTGAATGTGTTTTCCCGGGCTTGCTCTTGTGTTCTCCAAATATACCTCTTCTTTGGTGACTTTATTTGACTCTCTGACTCTGGAATTCAGGGTTTCTCTTAGAGATTCTTTATTGCATCTGACAATTGCTGTTGTACTTGCTACTGGAGAGGGTAGAGGTGCATGTCCTTACAAGCTCTGTATCAGTTCATTTGCAAGGCCCTTCACTGTATTTCATTCAGGCTTTTTTGGTGACCAGAGCATTCAGGTAAGCCTTCATTCTTTTCTGCTTGTCTGCATGCCATGAGGCTGAAGAGCTTAAAGCACATCACTTATTGATGCTGCCTTTCAGTTTTTTTCCCTTCAATTCTTTGTTGCATTTTAACCTCTTTGTCTATTTTTATTTCATTAAAATTTTTTTAATGTTTATTTTTGAGAGACAGAGCATGAGCCAGGGGAGGGGCAGAGAGAGAGGGAGACACAGAATCTGAAGCAGGCTTCAGGCTCCGAGCTGTCAGCACAGTCTGATGCGGGGCCTGAACTCATGAACCGTAAGATCATGACCTGAGCTGAAGTTGGATGCTCAACCGACGAGCCACCAAGGCACCCCGTCTCTTGGTCTATTTTTAACCAAGGAGTTGAAATGATTCAGCCACCTGTTTTAAGTCCTATCCTCAATCTTATTTATACCATTGTGAATCTGGGAGTTGATGGGTTTCAAGTTTTAACTGACTCACCCTTATGAGGGCTAAGGTGAAAAGTATGCAACCTGATCCTATCATCTGTCAGTATGAAGGTAATGGATGTATTTACATACATATGGTGTTCACCACATTTTCCCTCTGTTAGGAACTTTTGTAAGGAAATGACATTCTTGCTTGTTTCATGAGGAGCAAAGGGCAGTATTTTCAGAAATAGCTATGTGGTCCCCAAGAGAAAACATTCTTTTACCATGAAATGTACTTACCAGACATTTTGGGAAAATTGCAACCTAAATAAGAGATATAACTGTAATGTGTTTGGGGTTAAAAATGACCTCAAAACATTTTAGTTTGTATTTTTGAGAACAGGGTATCTTTTATTAGAAATTAGAGACTTTCAATGAAGTAAAATGTGTTAAAAAATGATGCATACTGGTTGGAAGCAGATAGTGAGCTCATAATGATGGAAGTAATTCTAATTTTAATAGTAAATATTGTAATTCTTGTTTTGCTTTTTATTTAATTTGGCTGAGGTAGGATTTGGATGGAAGCTGATCTGTAACTGATGCAATTAAGATGTAATTGAAATGAAAACTAGGTGAAATTATGAAAAGGATTATTTTCTAATTATATATGCAACCCTAATTTCCTAACTATAATTAAGAAAGATTTGCATTTGCACATTTGGTAGTATTTGTTTTATAGTATAGATTTCTGTAAGTACCATGATTAATGGTCATTTTTAAAGTGACTGAAATTTCAGGATTATTACAAATTTTAAGCAAATTATTTTTTTTTCTTTTGAATAATAAAAATGTGTAATTTGTAGGGAAGCTTTCTTCACTCTTATTTTTTTTAACTATTTGAAATCTTATATTTAGTCTATGCACTTTACCCTTTTTTTGCTGCTAATCACTTTTAAAAAATAAAAACTTGTTCTCTTACTTTAAAATGTTTGTCATCTCATGTATGCCAGATTTATTGGACTGCAGTAGTTTTAGTGCATTTTGGCTGGAATGTTTATTATGACATCACTGTAATCTATATACAGTATGTGATTTCAGATGGTTTCAGTGTTAAATATTTTCATAATTATGCTAGTTTTGGCAGTTCACTTGGAACTTTTTCACATTTCTTTAATGAACATGTTTTACTTCTGGGCTTTTGAGACAACCATATGTTTCAAAAATTAATAGTGTGTTTTAATGTTAACGTTGTGCAGAAGTGTATGACTACAGACATTTTTAAGGATGTAAGCTGAACTAAAAGTAATTACAGTAAGGTTTATTCATAGTAGTAGTCCTTTAGTATTTAGAGACTATAACATTCCACCAAAATAACAGAAGATGTCATTATAAAGATTGAATAGTGAAGTTGTTTTTTAGAATGAAACACTGAAGTTTGGTTTGCATTAAGTTAAAATGACATAAATTCATGTGAAATTTTTTTTAAGATAGCAAATCTGTTACTGTCTGCTTGTCTTGAAGTTTCAAACATTTTTTTTTCTTTTGCTAATATATCACTAGCCTCTGAAGCTGTATTGTCTTATAAAAGATTCATCTTATATAATTGTTCTCTTAGGGTGACATTGAATAAAAATTTTGTTGTCTAAAGGTCTTATCATTGTTATTTTCTTTTAGTATCTTATTAGATTGGTAAATTTAGTGGTTTTCCATCTTTTCTTGAATTTTTCTCTTCAAATATGTAAAATAGAAAACTGAATTCCTCACCATTCTTGTATTATCAAATAGTTTTATTATTAATAAATTGATGAGGCACAGTGCACCATCAGTTATCCTTTGTATGTAAGGCAACTTGCTTTTTTTTTTATTTTTAAAGTTTATTTTATTTTGATGGAGAGCATGCACAAATGGGGGAGGGATGGAGAGAGAGAGAGAATCCCAAGCAGGCTCTGCACTGTCAGTACAGAGCCCAATGTGGGGCTTGAACTCATGAACCCTGAGATCATGACCTGAGCCAAAATCGAGTCAAATGCTTAATCGACTGAGCCACCCAGATGCCCCAAAATGTGCTCTTTTATCCCCAAAATGGGAATAAGAAGATGACTGATGCTTTTACCTCATATTACTACCCTATCTATTTCCTTCCTATATTGCCTGTCTTCTTGAAGGGGCAATCTATGTTTATTATTCACGCTTTAAATTCTTACTCACTTTTTTTTTTTTAAAAATTTTTTTTTTCAACGTTTTTTTATTTATTTTTGGGACAGAGAGAGACAGAGCATGAACGGGGGAGGGGCAGAGAGAGAGGGAGACACAGAATCGGAAACAGGCTCCAGGCTCCGAGCCGTCAGCACAGAGCCTGACGCGGGGCTCGAACTCACGGACCGCGAGATCGTGACCTGGCTGAAGTCGGACGCTTAACCGACTGCGCCACCCAGGCGCCCCACTTACTCACTTTTTGAACTATTCATTTACTGCTCCTACTCTTGTTCCTCTACTAGAACTACTAAATCTCCTTTCTTATTGGTTATTGGCATCCTAATTACCAAATCTTGAAATATGGCCAAGTAGAATGAAGACTGAGAACATTTTTATAGTTCTCTTAAATTTTTTAAATTTTTATTTTTTTTAATGTTTATTTTTATTTGCGAGAGAGCAAGAGAGTGAGAGCATGTGCACTTAACCGACTAAGCCACCCAGGCACCCCGCATCTTTATAGTTCTTAATGTTATCTCACTTTTACTGAACTGGTTCATGCCTTTAGTTTCTGGTGTGGTTCTTTCACCTTACATTGTATACTTTGGCTTTATTGGACTAATCATTATTTCTTGTACATGCTACATACATATATGCTGCTTTTGCTAATGGTTTCCCTCTATGTAACCTCCAATCTTAGCCTAAAACTTTCCTATACTTTTATAAGCCTGACCTCTCTAGTTCTTCCAAATAGTTCTTAATAGTTCTTTCTGTTCCTAACTTAAAAATAAAGTACTCTGTAAAACAAGCTATATATGTTTTTAGTGGACTCTGAAAATTAGTATTATATCTAATTTTGCTTTGTACATTCAACAATTAGCACATAAGAGCATTATATAAACTTGTTGAATCAAGGTAAGAAAAGAGTACTGTTTGCACTGTATAAAGGAATATGTTTTGAAAATGTATTGTATTGAAGTTTTTGCTATCCATATCAAAACCCAATTAAGCCTTATGTTTAATGAGAATAATAATTCAGTAAAAATAATAGGATGCAAAGGATTCTAAGGATTATTAAGATTAATCATTAAGGTGATTAAGAAGACAGCTTGGATTCTTAACACACACAGTACTGGGGGTCTTACCATGGAAACAACAAACAGGAGACAATTAAGACCTTTTCCATTTATTTTGTATTCAAATGGCAAGTGTTTAAAGCTTTGTTTAATAGTCTTTTTTTGCAAAAGTCATATGTAAGGATTTCTTGACGTTATCAGTTGGTTTGTTTAGATACTCAAGAAAGGAAGAATTTGTGGTTTAAACTACTCGTTATTTTTAAACAGTGTTTGAGAATGCAAATTATAAGAATTTATTGTTTGGTATACAGATTTTTAGAGCTAAAAAATAAAATTAGAGTCTAATCAAATTTAGTAACCCTAAGCTATATATTTAACTGAAATATGTCTCCTAATTCTTGAGTGATGATTGATACTTTACTTTTCTTAAAAATAGGATGACCATGAAAGCTGTGGTTCTAATTCTACCAACCGTAGTACTACTGAGAACACAAAATCATCAGTAAAACCCCGAAGAATTCAGCAGGCTGCTCCCACAGATCCTGATTTACCACCAGGTAACTTCTGAATGGGCTTGTTAAGGCCAAAATTACACTTGTTATTAATCATTGTTGTAGCCAATTGTAGAATATACACTTTAGTATTTAGTGTCCTAAAATACTTAGAGTACATGTGTATGTGGGTTTGCTTCATAACATAAGAACGCATTGAGTCCAGAGCCCTCCAAAATGTCTTCTGTTCAAATTTTGATGCTCTTTTGCAGCAGGTTGTTCCTAAAGTTTCTTTCTTACATCCTGTCCGAGCAAAGACATGCCTCTGCTTTCCCATAGTCTCTTTGTTCCCCTTCCTTCTTTTAAAAAAAAAATTTTTTTTTAATGTTTATTTATTTTTGAGACAGAGAGAGACAGAGCATGAATGGGGGAGGGTCAGAGAGAGGGAGACACAGAATCTGAAACAGGCTCCAGGCTCTGAGCTGTCAGCACAGAGCCCGACGCGGGGCTCGAACTCACTGACCGTGAGATCATGACCTGAGCCGAAGTCGGCCGCTTAACCCACTGAGCCACCCAGGCGCCCCAGTTCCCCTTCCTTCTTGATTAACAGTAAAGACACTAGATTGTTCTGAGTTTCAGTAAACTATAGAATTCACCAGGAGGATCACCATCTCTTTTATTTCCTGAAATATTTATTTACCTAGAACAGTAGTGGCTTACAAATAGCAGTTGCTTAGTAACTATTTAATGAAGAAGAAACCACGATCATGACCTATCAGCCCCGTGGCCAGAGTGCATTGTTGCCTTTTTAAGTTAGGGGTTGTTTTTATCAGTCACTTCTCTTTTGATTTTATTCATCAGTCATTTCTTTTTCTCAGAGGTATAGTTGATGTTAGTATATATTTGTTTTCTGGGCCAAAGGTTTGTAGGCTTTCTGTTGGGTTTAACCTTTAAGTTTTGACAGTCGTCTTGCACCATCTACTAACAGACTGGTGTTAGGTACAGCATTTCATAGCCCTGCTCCTCAGATATGTTCTAAGTTAAATTTCAATTGATTAAACATTTTAAACTAGTGTTACAGTGATGTTAATGCTGATGCTTTATATATTCTGAATTTCATCTAACAAGTCTCCATAATACCTCTGGCTTTAGAATAGATTAATTGCTACAGCTGGAGAAGGTGCCAAGAGAAGATATTTTACTTCTGAATGTTTCTAATTCTACTTGGAGTGATGTGATGGTTCCAGAATCTTCCTTCCTTCTTTCTTTCTTTCTTCCTTTCTTTCTTTCTTTCTTTCTTTCTTTCTTTCTCTCTCTCTCTCTCTCTCTCTCTCTCTCTCTCTCTCTCCCCCTCCCTCCCTCCCTCCCTCCCTCCCTCCCTCCCTCCCTCCCTCCCTTTTTTTCTGAAATTTATTGTCAAATTGGTTTCCATACAACACCCAGTGCTCATCCTAACAGGTGCTGTCCTCAATACCCCTTACCCACCTTCCTCTCCCTCCCACCCCTCATCAAGCCTCAGTTCTCAGTTTTTAAGAGTCTTTTATGTTTTGGCTCCCTCCTTCTCTAACCTTCCCCCCCCCCCCCCCCCCGCCATGGTCTTCTGTTAAGTTTCTCAGGATCCACATAGGAGTGAAAACATATGGTATCTGTCTTTCTCTGTATGACTTATTTCACTTAACACTAGCCAGTTCCATCCACGTTGCTACAAAAGGCCATATTTCATTCTTTCTCATTGCCATGTAGTATTCCATTGTGTATATAAACCATTTCTTTATCCATTCATCAGTTGATGGACATTTAGGCTCTTTCTGTAATTTGGCTATTGTTGAAAGTGCTGCTATAAACATTGAGGTACAAGTGCCCCTATGCATCAGCACTCCTGTATCCCTTGGGTAAATTCCTAGCAGTGCTACTGCTGGGTCATAGGGTAGGTCTATTTTTAATTTTTTGAGGCAACTCCACACTGTTTTCCAGAGTGGCTGCACCAGTTTGCATTCCCACCAACAGTGCAAGAGGGTTCCCGTTTCTCCACATCCTCTCCAGCATCTATAGTCTCCTGATTTGTTCATTTTAGCCACTCTGACTGGCGTGAGGTGGTATCTGAGTGTGGTTTTGATTTGTATTTCCCTGACGAGGAGCGACACTGAGCATCTTTTCATGTGCCTGTTGGCCATCTGGATGTCTTCTTTAGAGAAGTATCTATTCATGTCTTCTGCCCATTTCTTCACTGGATTATTTATTTTCCGGGTGTGGAGTTGGGTGAGCTCTTTATAGATTTTGGATACTAGCCCTTTGTCTGATGTCATTTGCAAATATCTTTTCCCATTCCATTGGTTGCCTTTTAGTTTTGTTGATTGTTTCCTTTGCTGTGCAGAAGCTTTTTATCTTCATGAGGTCCCAATAGTTCATTTTTGGTTTTAATTCCCTTGCCTTTGGAGATGTGTCGAGTAAGAAATTGCTGCGGCTGAGGTCAGAGAGGTTTTTTTCCTGCTTTCTCCTCTAGGGTTTTGATGGTTTCCTGTCTCACATTCAGGTCCTTTATCCATTTTGAGTTTAGTTTTGTGAATGGTGTAAGAAAGTGATCTAGTTTCATTCTTCTGCGTGTTGCTGTCCAGCTCTCCCAGCACCATTTGTTAAAGAGACTGTATTTTTTCCATTGGATATTCTTTCCTGCTTTGTCAAAGATCAGTTGGCCATACATTTGTGGGTCTAGTTCTGGGGTTTCTATTCTATTCCATTAGTTTATATGTCTTTGTGCCAATACCATGCTGTCTTGATGATTACAGCTTTGTAGTAGAGGCTAAAGTCTGGGATTGTGATGCTTCCTGCTTTGGTCGTCTTCTTCAAAATTACTTTTGCTATTCGGGGTCTTTTGTGGTTCCATACAAACTTTAGAATTGGTTGTTCTAGCTTCGAGAAGAATGCTGGTGCAATTTTGATTGGGATTGCATTGAATGTGTAGATAGCTTTGGGTAGTATTGACATTTTAACAATATTTATTCTTCCAATCCATGAGCATGGAATGTTTTTCCATTTCTTTATATCTTCTTCAATTTCCTTCATAAGCTTTCTAAAGTTTTCAGCATACAGATCTTTTACATCTTTGGTTAGGTTTATTCCTAGGTATTTTATGCTTCTTGGTGCAATTGTGAATGGGATCAGTTTCTTTATTTGTCTTTCTGTTGCCTCATTACTAGTGTATGAGAACACAACTGATTTCTGTACGTTGATTTTCTGTCCTGTGACTCTGCTGAATTCATGTATGAGTTCTAGCAGACTTGTGGTGGAGTCTATCGGATTTTCCATGTGTAATATCATGTCATCTGCAAAAAGTGAAAGCTTGACTTCATCTTTGCCAATTTTGATGCCTTTGATTTCCTTTTGTTATCTGATTGCTGATGCTAGAACTTCCAACACTATGTTAAACAACAGCGGTGAGAGTGGACACCCCTGTCGTGTTCCTGATCTCGGGGAAAGCTCTCAGTTTTTCCCCATTGAGGATGATGTTAGCTGTGGGGTTTTCATGAATGGCTTTTATGATGTTTAAGTATGTTCCTTCTATCCCGACTTTGTCGAGGGTTTTTATTAAGAAAGGATGCTGAATTTTGTCAAATGCTTTTTCTGCATCGATTGACAGGATCCTATGGTTCTTATCTTTTCTTTTATTAACATGATGTATGACATTGATTTGCGAATGTTGAACCAGTCCTGCAGCCCAGGAATGAATCCCACTTGATCATGGTGAATAATTCTTTTCATATACTGTTGAAATCAGTATGCTAGTATCTTATTGAGAATTTTTGCATCTATATTCATCAGGGATATTGGGCTGTAGTTCTCTTCTTTTGCTGGGTCTCTGGTTTAGGAATGAAAGTAATGCTGGCTTCATAGAATGAGTCTGGAAGTTTTCCTTCCCTTTCTATTTTTTGGAACAGCTTGAGAAGGATAGGTATTATTTCTGCTTTAAGTTTCTGGTAGAATTCCCCAAGGAAGCCATCTGGTCCTGGACTCTTATTTGTTGGGAGATTGTTGATAACTGATTCAATTTTTTTGCTAGTTATGGGTCTGTTCAAGTTTTCTCTTTTTTCCTGTTTGAGTTTTGGATGCATGTGGGTATTTAGGAATTTGTCCATTTCTTCCAGGTTTTCCAGTTTGTTGGTGTGTAAGTTTTCATAGTATTCCCTGATAAGTTCTTGTATTTCTGAGGGATTGGTTGTAATAATTCCATTTTCATTCATGATTTTATCTATTTGGGTCCTCTCCCTTTTCTTCTTGAGAACCCTGGCTAGAGGTTTATCAATTTCGTTCATTTTTTTCAAAAAACCAACTCTTGGTTTCGTTGATTTGCTCTACAGTTTTTTTTAGATTGTATAATGTTTATTTCTGCTCCGATCTTTATTATTTCTCTTCTTCTGCTGGGTTTGGGGTGTCTTTGCTGCTCTGCTTCTATTTGCTTTAGGTGTGCTGTTAGATTTTGTATTTGGGATTTTTTCTTGTTTCTTGAGATAGGCCTGGATTGCAATGTATTTTCCTCTTAGGACTGCCTTCGTTGCATCCCAAAGTGTTTGGATTGTTGTATTTTCATTTTCGTTTGTTTCCATATATTTCTTACTTTCTTCTCTAATTGCCTGGTTGACCCATTCATTCTTTAATAGGGTGTTTTTTAATTTCCATGCTTTTGGAGGTTTTCCAGAGTTTTTCCTGTGGTTGATTTCAAGCTTCATAGCATTTTGGTCTGAAAGTGTGCATGGTATGATCTCAATTCTTGTATACTTATGAAGGGCTGTTTTGTGACCCAGTATGTGATCTATATTGGAGAATGTTCCATGTGCACTCGAGAAGAAAGTATATTCTGTTGCTTTGGGATGCAGAGTTCTTAATATATCTGCCAAGTCCATCTGATCCAATGTATCATTCAGGGCCCTTGTTTCTTTATTGATCCTGTGTGTAGATGATCTATCCATTGCCATAAGTGGGGTATTAAAGGCCCCTGCGATTACCACATTCTTATCAATAAGGTTGCTTATGTTTGTGATTAATTGTTTTATATATTTGGGGGCTCCCGTATTCGGCACATAGACATTTATAATTGTTGTTCTTCCTGATGGATAGACCCTGTAATTATTATATAATGCCCTTGTTCATCTCTTGTTACAGCCTTTAATTTAAAGTGTAGTTTGTCTGATATAAGTATGGCTACTCCAGCTTTCTTTTGACTTCCAGTAGCATGATAGATAGTTTTCCATCCCCTCACTTTGAATCTGAAGGTGTCCTCAGGTCTAAAATGAGTCTCTTGTAGACAGGAAATAGATGGGTCTTGTTTTTTTATCCATTCTGATACCCTGTGTCTTTTGGTTGGAGCATTTAGTGCATTGATGTTCAGCGTTATAGAAAGATAAGGGTTTAGAGTCATTGTGATGTCTGTAGGTTTCGTGCTTGTAGTGATGTCTCTGGTACCTTATCTCACAGGATCCCCCTTAGAATCTCTTGTAGGGCTGATTTAGTGGTGATGAATTCCTTCAGTTTTTGTTTGTTTGGGAAGACCTTTATCTCTCCTTCTATTCTAAATGACAGACTTGCTGCATAAAGGATTCTCAGCTGCATATTTTTTCTGTTCATCACATTGAAGATTTCCTGCCATTCCTTTCTGGCCTGCCAAGTTTCAGAAGAGAGATTGGTCACAAGTCTTCTAGGTCTCCCTTTATATGTTAGAGCATGTTTATCCCTAGCTGCTTTCAGAATTTTCTCTTTATCCTTGTATTTTGCCAGTTTGACTCTGATATGTTGTGCAGAAGATCGATTCAAGTTACGTCTGAAGGGAGTTCTCTGTGCCTCTTGGATTTCAATGCCTTTTTCCTTCCCCAGATCCAGGGAAGTTCTCAGCTATGATTTCTTCACGTACATATTCAGCACCTTTGCCTCTCTCTTCCTCCTCTGGAATCCCAATTATGCGTATGTTATTACGTTTAATTGTGTCACTTAGTTCTCTAATTCTCCCCTCATAGTCCTGGATTTTTTAATCTCTCTTTTTCTCAGCTTCCTCTTTTTCCATAATTTTATCTTCTCACTCACCTTTTCTCTCCTCTGCCTCTTCAATCCGAGCTGTGGTCACATCCATTTTATTTTGCAGCTCATTTATAGCAGTTTTTAGCTCCTCCTGACTGTTTGTTAGTCCCTTGATCTCTGTAGTAATAGATTCTCTGCTGTCCTCTATACTTTTTTCAAGCCCAGGGATTAATTTTATGACTATTATTTGAAATTCATTTTCTGTTACATTGCTTAAATCGTTTTTGATCAGTTCGTTAGCTGTCGCTACTTCCTGGAGTTTCTTTTGGGGAGAATTCCTCCGTTTCGTCATTTTGGGTAGTCCCTGGGGTGGCGGGGAACTGCAGGGCTCTTCCCCTGTGATGTCTGGAGTGACTTGAGTTGGTGGGCGGGGCCACAGTCAGACCTGATGTCTGCCCCCAGCCCACTGCCAGGGTCAGTCAGACTGGCGTGTACCTTACCTTCTCTCCCAGGCACAGGTCTCACTGTGGAGTGGTGTGGCCCTGTCTGGGCTACTTGCATACTGCCAGGCTTGTGGTGCTGCTTCAATGGGATCTGGCGTATTAGCTGGGGTGGATTGGCAAGGTGCACAGGGTCGGGACGGGGAGGCTCAGCTCGCTTTTCCTTCAGTGATCCCCTTTGGGAGGGGCTCTGCGGCTCCGGGAGGGAGTCAGACCTGCCACTGGAGGGATGGCTCCGCAGAAGCACAGTGTTGGGTGTTTGCGCGGTGCTAGCAAGTTCCCTGTCGGGAACTGGTTCCCTTTGGGATTTTGGCTGGGGGATGGGCGAGGGAGATGGCGCTGGCGAGCGCCTTTGTTCCTTGCCAAGCTGAGCCGTGTCCTCTGGGGCTCAACAACTCTCCCTCCCTGTCCTCTAGCCCTCCCGCTCTTGGAGCAGAGCTGTTGACTTATAACATTCCAGATGTTAAGTTCCGCTGGCTGTCAGAACTCACTGTCCGGCCCCTCCGCTTTTGCAAGCCAGACTCAGGGGCTCTGCCTTGCCCGGTGGGCTGCCCCTCCACCGCCCCGGCTCCCTCCCGTCAGTCCGGGTAGTGCGTACCGCCTCTCCGCCCTTCCTACCCTCTTCTGGGGGCCTCTCGTCTATGCTTGGCTCCAGAGAGTCTGTTCTGCTAGTCTTCTGGTGGTTTTCTGGGTTATTTAGGCAGATGTGGGTGCAATCTATGTGGTCAGCAGGACGCGGTGAGCCCAGTGCCCTCCTCTGCTACCATCTTCCCCTTGAATTTCCTCCAGAACTTTCTATTTTTTAACATTTATTTATTTTCGACAGAGTCACAGCATCAGCAGGGGAGGGGCCTAGAGAGAGAGGGAGACACAGAATCAGAAGCAGGGTCCAGGATCCCGAGCTGTCAGCACAGAGCCCAATGCAGGGCTCGATCCCACACACCGTGAGATTGTGACTGAGCCGAAGTGAGTTGCTCAACTGACTGAGCCACCTAGGTGCCCCAGAACTTTCTAAATTTTTGCCTACTAATTAATTCCTTGGGAAAAATCCTTGGCGAATTAAAATGTAAACTAACCCTATTTTGTTGTTATTTATTAAATGGGCAGTCCTTTTACTTCTCCAAATTTCTGACTGCATATCCCTTGAAAAATTCCTATATGAGCTCAGCTCATTGTATTAAATATTCTCCACCAGTATCCTGGCAAAGAATAATCGGTTTTAGGTTTAATGGTTAAATCTTGTTACACATCTTTTTCTTTTAAGAAAGAGCTTGTTTATGATGAATTTAAAGCTTTTTTCAGTTGTTGATTTCACAGATAAAAAATTATTGGCTAAATTGAATCTACTCAAAACAGGTTGCAGACTTTTAAAGATCCTTTAGAGCCTTTATTAGAATTTACCGTTATAGTCAGAATTGCGAAAATTGTTCTATTTTTGGGAGCATAGACTGTAAAACATAAAAATAACTGAAGAAATACTATTTTTAGCAGCATAAAACAGAGCTGCATTCTATTTTAACTTTAAGGTAGCTTTTGGATTAACAAGTGATTTCCTGCCTTACCTAACAGGAGGACTAGTATCCTCTTTTATGCCAACATAAATCACCGTAAAGGAGTTGCTTAGGAAGTAACTGAACTTGTTGGGCAATTACTGGGAGGCAGAGCAGTTAAAGTTAATCTTACCAAAGGGGGAAAAAAAAGGGATAATTTGAGAATCCAGCTGGATAATGGTAAATCATTTTATTTAAAGTTTGACTCATATGGTTATTTGAAGACTCTTTTCTGGCAGCCTTATCCTGCCTGGGAACCATGTTAAGGTTCTTTCATGGTAGAGCTGAATTTCTGGTCTCAGAATTTTCTAGGGCAAAGTTATGGCTGTGGTTATAATTTTGAAGTTTGAACATTTACGTAGATCTAGAGATACTTTTTGAGAACAGTTTGGTGTTACCAGTAGTCATTTGTTGTACAACCTTGAAGGATGGGTGGCTCTTGAATAGGAAAATAATACAAGTCAGTATCTACCTGTCAAAAATGGGAAGTACTGGGGTGCATAAATGGGGTAGTTGGTTGAACATCACGCTTGATTTTGGCTCAGGTCATGATCCCAGGATCATAGCCCCCCTCATCAGACTCCATGCTGAGTGTGGAGCCTGCTTAAGATTCTCTCTTTCCCCCTCTGCCTCTCTTGTGCTCTCTTTAAAATTAAAGAAAAAGTCAAGAATGTTAAAAAGAACTTTACCTGTACTAATTTGAACATAAGTTGCCTACATGATGCTTCACAACCCTCAAATTGTACACAAAAATGTTTTTAGGTATGGTAACCAAGTCATCAACCATGCAATTTCTGAGTTTCAGCAACTTGACTTTCCAGTGAAAACAGGATAGATTGTAGCTGTTGTCTTTGTAACCAACATTGTTACATGTCATGTAATTTAGTAGTATTAGATAGATAGATAGATAGATAAATAAATAAAATCTAGTCTTTGTTCTCTAGGATTTCATAGTTTAACAGAGAAAATAATTATATCTAATCATACACAAATGGCAGTAATAACTTAAGCCTAAGGAAAGTGGTAGAGATGGTCTTAATATTGTGTAGGTTTTGGAGGACATTGGAGAAGAGGATGTAGGGGAGAGGACATTTATACTGGGCCTATAATGAATAGGGAGAATGGACAAAGAATATTCTAAACCAGAGAAGAGCATGAGCGAAGTCAGTGAAAGTTCATAGTGTTTTATTTGGTCCTGTGGGCATAGATGTATGTGTCTGGAGGAATGGGATTTGTGGGTGGGAGAGAGTTGGATAATGGTAGGAATTTCTGGAAAGGTTGATTACTAACAGGGTGTTGTTTTAGAGGCATCCAGTATGACATCTGTAGGTTGTATTCCCAGAGTGACCTTACATTTTTAGATGCTTGTGGAAAAGACCTGGATTATTGTTACGTCATCTGAACAGATATACTCTGAGGGAGTTCCTAAATATTTAGTGATGAGAGCTAGTAGATCTGCTATTTGACACTCTTCTATAGCTCACTTAAAGCTAAGTTATATGTGGGATTAGGGAAATAGTGTATCATTTTTTCCATTAGTTACTGTTACTTTGGTATTATATTTTTAATAAGGAAACATAGTCTCTGGGAGTAGTTCTTTTTAGATATTTTATTGTTTATCTTTGGTGAATTGGCTTATCCATCTCAACATGTATGCTAGTTTTATAATGAGAAACTGAGGGAAGATCTTAAAAAATAGATGAAAATCTATCATTAGTATTCTGTCTGTTCAAATACATTTACAGTATTATGTTTCTATTCTCTTGCATTATCTATTTTCTCCAGTTCTATCCTTGAGAGTTTTTCTTTTGAAGGTAGTAAAAACTCCTGAACTCTTAAGAGGTTTTTATAAATTCCTTATTGATGACACGTTTTTCAGAAATAGGAAAACCAATATTAGTCATGTTCTTGACTTCTTAGAAACAGGATGTTCATTTTTATTTTTATTTTTAACATCTGTGTTGAGTAGTAATAGCATGCGGGAATATACATTACAAGATTGAAACTTTTGATATTTAAAATTTCTTTTAGAAGCTTAATTTGTTAAGCATTATTTTAGCATTTGCTCTTATAAAAATATTTATACCTTACAATTTATTGATACTGTGTATATTAATTTTGTAGCATATTGTCATATTGTAGCATATTGACACTCTAAAAGCTGCTAATAGTTTCCATTTATGAGGAAAACTTGATCTTAGTTGTTTTACATTTCTTTTCTATTTGTATCCTTTGGGAATGAATGAAGGAGTGGGTTTTTGCAAATATGTTATGGTTGAATAGATTTAAATAGGCTTTCTCTCAGCAGTTATTATAGATGTTAATAGTATCAGCTGCTGACAGAAGTTGATTCTGTTTTGTCCAGTTAAGTTCTGAATACAAGCAGATAGTTCATGAAATAGCTGACATTTTAAGTAGCTTTTAAATAGGTTTTATAGTGGGAAATCAAGTGAAATCATTTCTTCCTGTGTTTTTAAAAATGCTGTTTATGTTTAGTTTTATTTATATTTTCAATTAAATTCCTCACTAATGGGTCTATATTCAAATTTATTGCGTGAGAAACTTACGAGATTATGGAGTATCCCACAGAAGCATGAAATTAAAAGTTTGGAGATTTTAGGCTGCTAGGGATAAAAAAGAATGTTCACTGGTTCTGTTTTGATTTTTTTTTTATTTGTTTCTCATTCTTATTTCCTTGTGTTCTCATTATGGTTTTCTCTATTCATTACTTCAATACTTTTCTTTTTTCTTATTCACTGTGTTTTTTCACCTCTTTAAATTCTGTCTACATTTTCTTCCTCATTTATATTCTCTCCTTTCCACTAGTTCATTATTTTATATTAGTAAGTGGAAATACTTGAAGCCATTATGATGGTCATATTTCTCCTATCTTTCCTCCTGCCAGACTAACTTTTGAATATATTTATGGCTATTAGAAGTAGGAAGAAAAGATGGCAGCTGGCTCAAAAACAGTCTTAAAGAAGCAATTCTTCTTCAATACATTGAATAATCAGCATGTAGTAATTTTTTTCAGTTGGGAAAATGTTTTTAAATAGGCAGAAGCCAGACAAACTACTGAATATAGGATTATCACTGAATGGGATATAGTATTATGTTATTAAAAAGGTGTAGTCTCTGTGATTTCTCTTAGTATATGAACACTTCATCGTATAGAACTTCTTGGTAATGTTTTTTTGGTGGTGGATCTGCTACATAATAGCTGTGTCAGTTGTGCAAGCCTGTCTACCTATCTGACTGACTGTTAGTTTCCTCTTTGTGTAATATGCCGAATGATATCCACCTATCATATACATTAGTAAGTTCAGTAACATTTTTAGAATAATTATTTATTGATAGACTTATGGCTAATTGAATCCTTTTTTTTTTTTTCCTATTTTGTAGGTTATGTGCAGAGTCTGATTAGACGAGTTGTAAATAATGTAAATATTGTTATAAATAATCTCATACTAAAATATGTTGAAGATGATATTGTTCTTTCAGTCAATATCACTTCTGCAGAATGCTATACAGTAGGTGAATTATGGGATCGTGCATTCATGGATATTTCTGGTGAGTAAATACTAAAAAGAGTTTAGATTTTTCCATTATTGAAATAGTTGTTTTGGTTTCTAAACCAGTTTTGGGCCAACTGGCTCTTTGATAAATCTAATGAGAGCTTTTTGCCTTCAGCCTAGAAAATGAACATATAAAAAATAATTTAGCATACAATTACAGGAGGTTAATAGACCCTCAGATTAACAAATCCGGAACTCAATTTTTAATATTTTTAAGTTTTACTCTTTCTTACTGCATGCATATTTCAAGTGTATTATATTTTACAATGCTATGGGTTGTAATAATAAAAACAGTTAATATTTTTAATGGATTTGAAGGAGGAAAAGGAACACTTTGATTTTGCATTGCTTGGTAATGGCAAAACTATATATCTGACTGATACATGTTTTAGGTTCGTATATTCCAGAGCATATTTGGGACTTATGGATCATCTTAGTTTTGTCAGAAGAAATAGTAATAAATCCTAATATTTGTTGATACATGTTCTGATAGGGTAAGAAGTATACATTTTTTTTTGAAAAGGTAGTGAGGAGAGTATTGTGAGCACCTTTTATCTATGACTTGCCAGGGTATGTATTTGGTAACAGTGCTGGCACTGAAGTTAGACTACATGGGTTTGGATCCTGGCTGTCCTACTTAGTAGAGATCTATGACCTTGGGTGAGTTACTTTACCATTTCTTAGTTTCCCCTTTTGTAAAATGGGGGTAACTAAGAGCTTGCTTAGAGTTACTGTATTAAATACATTAGAGCACTGAAAGCACCTGTATGCGTATCTTGTACATAGTGCTGAGAAAATGAGCTGTTAGTATTTACATTTATCTTCTCAAATTCTCACTCTGTAACATGATATCCTTATTCCTTTGCTTATATATTCACTTACTCATCTTAAGTCCTACTGTAAGGAAAGCAAAATGAAATTTTGGTCTCAAGGTTACTTAACTTGCTTAGTTTAGGCATACAACTAGGAACCAGCAGAATTGGATATAGTCTCATGTTTGTGTGTTCTCCAAGCTTCAGTCTCGACTTTTTTTTTTTTTTTCCTATGTAGGCTCCACACTCAATGTGGGGCTCGATCTTAAGACCCTCAGATTAAGAGCTGTATGCTCTATCGACTGAGCCAGCTAGGTGCCCCTTGATCTTTACATTTGAAAATGAAGAATAATGTTGTGAGGCATAAATCAGTGTATATGCAAAGTCCCAAGCACTGTTTCTGAGACATTGTTAATGCCTCCCTCTCATCTTCTGTTGAAAAAATATTCCATACAAAGGCCACAAGGAAAAAACTATGGAAAATAGAAAACAAGCAGAAGTGGATAAAGCAGGATTGATTGAATGTGTTGACATTTTATGGGTAGAAATTTCACCTATAGTTTTAATATACAAGTAATGCCAATATTACTTTGGGAAATAACAGTGATTTATAGAGAGTCTTGGATTGGAAGTTAGGGCATCTTCATTTGAATCTTCGTTCAGCCACTAACTTTGTGTATAACCTTGGGTGAATCATTTGTAAAATGAATTATTACTACCAACGTGATGATTTAAGAAAATCAAGTATCCTACCACCTGAAAGTTCATGATGATGGTGGTGATAAAAACAGCAAAAATAGTGTCTTTCACTTAGTGAGTGCTTATTAACTGCTGGGCCTGGTGCTATGCTTTTTACATTATCTTGTTTTAACCCTTTAACCCTCTGAGATATGTACTATTATTTCCCCTTTTATTAATTTTTAATGCAACAGTTGATATTTACAAAGGGATTTAGGTAACATATTTGTTATAAACATTATAATGAGCAACTACCTCTGAATATTTAGAACATTTACAGTAGTTTACTCCCACCAATCTATTTTTCTCTATCCCATTCCCTTCCTTCCTCCTAGAGTTAACTGCTATATTAAATTTTATCATTTAATTGCTTACGAAGACTTGTGCTATAAAAAGGAATGAAGTACTGGTGTATGGTACTACATGGATGAACCTTGAAAATGTTCTAAGTGAAAGAAGTAGACAGAAGGTGGATATTGTATGATTCCACTTATATGAACTGCACAGAATAGGCAATTCTGTGTAGACAGAAAGTAGTTTAGTGACTGCTTCAGGATTGGGGAGTGGGAGGTCAAGGAGGGGTTTGGAGGAATTATAGCTCTAGGGTACAGAATTCCTTTTCTGACATGAAAAAGTTTTAAAAGTGATTGTGGTGATGGATTTGTAATATTGTCAATGTACTAAAGGCTACTTTGTTGTCACTGGAAATCGTTAATTTTGTGTTGTGTGAATTTTACCTCAATAAAAAAGTATCAGATGTGGATGTATACATAAATAATACATTACGGGTATTTTTGAACTATGTAAAAACAGTGTGCTCTGTGTTGGGAGTTTGAGGTTTGAATAAAACCTCAAAGACTTCCTGTTTTCAGTGTTACGCTTTGCATATTTTTCCATATTGTTGCATGTAATTACAGAGCACTTATTTTTACTCGTGAATAATCTTCTACTTAGTCATGCCAAAGTTTAATTGTCTGTTCTCCTGATGATGGGCATTTGGGATATTTCCAGATTTTTACTGTTGCAAACAGTCCTGTTAGCAATCTTTGTACATACCTTTTCATGCACATGTATAAGCATTTCTTTTTTTTTTTTTTTTTTTTTTTTAATTTTTTTTTTCAACGTTTTTTTATTTATTTTTGGGACAGAGAGAGACAGAGCATGAACGGGGGAGGGGCAGAGAGAGAGGGAGACAGAATCGGAAACAGGCTCCAGGCTCCGAGCCATCAGCCCAGAGCCTGACGCGGGGCTCGAACTCACGGACCGCGAGATCATGACCTGGCTGAAGTCGGACGCTTAACCGACTGCGCCACCCAGGCGCCCCGTATAAGCATTTCTTAAGGACATACACCGATGAGTGGGTTTGTTAGATGGAATGATTGCGAATTTCACATTTTCAAAATATTGCCAAATCATTTTCTAGAGTGCTCCAGAGTTACACAGACATAATTATTATGCCCATTTTACAGATTAAATTGCAGCACATTATCTAAAGTACCAGAACTAGAATTCATTTTGTAAAGTTTAAAAAAGGTAGTTGCTGTTAGTGTTTAAGAAAAATATTGATTTCAAACTTAATAATATCCTTTGTCAGTGAATAATAATTTTCTAGAATACCCTTGAAATACGACCACTTTGTGTTCTTTTAGCGTAATAGATAAACACGTGCACTCTTAAGGTTGCCAGAGTTTGAATGACAGCTCTGTTCTTTATAAACTAACATTAGACTGTTTCCCCTTACTGTGCCTCAGTTTTCACATCTTTTAAACAGAGGCATATAAGTATTAAAAGGTAGCAGATGTAAAAGACTTAGTGTATTATCTAATAGCAAATACTCCATAAATCATTATCATGAAGAGAGGGAAGGAAATATCTAGCGGGTTTCTTTCATTTCTAGTTCTGTCAAAATTTCTTTAATTTGTGTACATGGATGTAATATCAGCAACTAAATCATTTATTTATATTCCATGTAAATTGAAATAATATGTAAGGTTTGGGTATTTTTTCAACTAACATTTAAAATTCATTTGCTGATAAAACTTGACTATTTCCACACATGTGCGTATTCTTTAGTTTTTACTTCTTAAAAACTTAAATCCAAAAAAAATTTAAAAGGTGAATTAGAGGTCACCACTAGAATATACTCAGAAGTAGTTTTATTAAAGAATGGACTCAAGCATATTTTACTGTTTTTGAAGATTCCCATGACCATAGCATGTGCACAGCTGCTAGCTTAAAATCACTGACCAAATAGATTTGGGCCTAACATTTACCGAGGCATTGCTTATTAGGAATAAACCTACTCATTTGCTAAAGGTTTCATTTTCTAGCTTGATACTTTATCAGCAGTTGTTTCATTTTTATTCTCTTGAAAACAAACTGTATACTGTTTGTAATTTGGTAATTTCTTCATGAGTTATTTAGAGCAGTGGTGTCCACTAGAATTTTCTGTGATGTTGGAAATGTTTTATATTTTTACAGTCTAGTATTGTAGTTACTAGCCACATGTGACTATTGAGCACTTAAAATGTGGCTAGTGTAACTGAGGACCTGAAATGTTAATTTTAGATAATTTTAATATATATATAAATTTAAATCACATATCACTGGTGGCTACCATACCTGAGGGTGCAGGTTTAGAGAAGCTGTTAAGTTTTTTTGGTGTGAGATAGTAAACGAAATACAATTGCTCAGAATGTTTTTTTAAATTTGGTTTCTCAAGAATTTTATCTAAGTTATTTGGTATCTCACTGCAGATAGTGAAATGTAGCAAAATTTTTCATAAATTTTCTCTTAAACTTACAGTTAGACACCAAGCAAAATGGGGACAAGCTACTTCATTTCTTTGTATTTTATTTGATTCTTCATACTTAGAATGGGTACTGTTGTGCCTATTTCATAAGGTTGTTGGAGGATTTAAATAATAAACGAGAAATTCTTTGCATAGGTTCTGGCATCATGTATTAAATGCTGTGTTAATCTTATTTCTGCTATTATTTTTATTACCATTTGTACCAATAAATAGTTGCCTTTTTTCCCCTTTCCTTTTTAATTAAAATGTTTTCCTTTTCTTTTAGCAACTGATCTGGTGCTGAGAAAGGTTATCAATTTTTCTGACTGTACGGTTTGTCTGGATAAACGAAATGCTAGTGGTAAAATTGAATTTTACCAGGATCCTTTATTGTACAAATGTTCCTTCAGAACTCGTCTGCATTTCACATATGATAACCTAAATTCCAAGATGCCATCTGTTATTAAAGTAGGTGTTTCTTTTTCTAGTAGTTGAATTGCATGTCTTCCTTTTGGTTCTTGGTGTGCTAATTCATTGGTTCCTGTGTGTGCTAATTATTAATCTCAAAGGTATATACCAGTTTTTGTGAGAGTTTTATTTCTATTTATAGTTTTTATGTTATATTGTTTATTATACATTATAACTTTCTGCATTATGTGTTCTAGTAAAGGGATTTGGGGTACTTTCCCCCCCTCTGTGACTATAGTTTCCTTTGTAGTTTGTCCAACTGTTTATTAATGTTTTTCTCTTTTAAGTAGATAGAGGAGATCCTATGAAAAGTGTAATTTTAGTGGATGAATATCATTGTATTTTTCAATACTTATAATTTAATTAACGTTATCTCATAACTGTAGTTGTTACCCATCTTTCCTAGATAACTTTAAAAGGCTTAATGCTAACTTAATAGCTTATCGATTCAGGGAATTTTAGCTTTTCATGTATGGTTTCAAATGTTATTAAAATCTTACCATATAGGAATTTTTCAGGTTATGTCTTTTGATAAATGTGAAAATTTGTTCTCTAAGATATCAGAATATATTTTCAATGTGTATAGTTAAGTCTCTAAGTGTAAATCTTGTGTTCTTTAATTATATAACAGTTTTCTAAGTCTCTATATATCAGTTTTTGAAAAAGAATTCCATTTGTGATCTTGTTAGTAACTGCTACTGTTGAATGAATTTTCATTGTTGAGTTACATGCCTTTGAATACTAAAGTGCTGTAATGGAAAAGCTGGCCCTGAGTCTGAACACAGGTATTGACTACTGTTCCTGGTTGTGTATGACTGTAGAAATTATTGTTTTATATTTTTAAAAACATATAACTTTCTATTTTATGTAAATTTACTATATTTATTCACAAAATCCACCTGTTTTTCTTTGGTAGTGTTTTAGTGATCAGTGTTTTACTTTTTTCCCCATTATATAGAGTGCACATTAATTTATTGAAATTCTGTTACTTTTTCTTTCTAGTTTTGAATTAGCATTTTGCCAACGATAAGCATAGAAGAGTATTGATTTAATGATATTGATGCCTGTGTCTCAGGTTAATGGGCTTACTTTCCTTCTTTTGTCTTGAATCTGTTAGTAATGTTGGGGAATGTTACGGGTAAATTCAAGGTTTGAAAGCAACCAATGTTTATAGCGGCACTCTCAACAATAGCCAAATTATGGAAAGAGCCTAAATGTCCATCAACTGATGAATGGATAAAGAAATTGTGGTTTATATACACAATGGAATACTACGTGGCAATGAGAAAAAATGAAATATGGCCTTTTGTAGCAACATGGATGGAACTGGAGAGTGTGATGCTAAGTGAAATAAGCCATACAGAGAAAGACAGATACCATATGGTTTCACTCTTATGTGGATCCTGAGAAACATAACAGAAACCCATGGGGGAGGGGAAGGAAAAAAAAAAAAAAAAGAGGTTAGAGTGGGAGAGAGCCAAAGCATTAGAGACTGTTAAAAACTGAGAACAAACTGAGGGTTGATGGGGGGTGGGAGGGAGGGCAGGGTGGGTGATGGGTATTGAGGAGGGCACCTTTTGGGATGAGCACTGGGTGTTGTATGGAAACCAATTTGACAGTAAATTTCATATATTAAAAAAAAAAAAAAAAAAAGTGATGGATACATGGATGCCTTACTGTTTAAAATAAATTTATTGATAATAGTACAAATGTAATTATTCATTCTAGAATGTGGCTAAATTAGAGGAAAGTAAAAATAAGTTAACTTGGGGAAAACTTGGTGTTGGCATATAAAGTTTATGTTCTCAAAATTGACTAGCCATGACATGTCATTGTAAAAAGCACCTTAATATAAATAAGTTTATTGACATGTGGTTTTTGACTCTGGAAATCACCAAATATGAGATACCATTATGCTCAACTGAAATAAGATTGAATTTTTTATTAATACCATTGTGATGTAAGAATTTGTCATTTTGAGTTAGACCTATCATTCTTGGAATTCCTTTTCCTAGGACGTATGTACTAAATGCACATGGTTAACCTCATTGATCATCTCAAAGAGCAAGTATTTCCCAGAATATTCCAGATACCCTAATTATTCATTTCAGGCTCTCATGTATGTTTAAGTGGTTTTGAATTTATTTATATTTTGGGTAGGCCTTTTATAATTTTTGTTGTGACAAATATGTCCTAGAGTTTGTGTCATATGAGATATGGATTATATAGGTATGCAATTTATTTAACATTTCCCGTTTTTGAAAATTTGCTTTTGAAAAAAATTTTTTAGAACAATGAAAGCCTGATGTAAATCTTTGACACATTTCTGATTAATTCTTTAGGAAATATTTTGGTTAGTTGCAAATATCTTCTTAATGAGCTTAAAAATTTTTTTAAGTTTATTGTGAGAGAGAAGGAGCACAAGTGGGAGAGGGGTAGATAGAGGGAGACAGAATCGCTAGCAGGCTCCATGCTGTCAGCACAGAACCCAATGCTGGGCTTGAATGCAGGAAACTGAGCTCATGACCTGACCTGAAACCAAGAGTCGGTCTCTTAACTGACTGAGCCACCCCAGCGCTCCTAGCTTAAATTTTTTTTAAGACCTGTGTTCTGTATTACACAACTATTTGCAGATAAATTTAACTAGTGTATATGTTCGTGAACATTAAGGAGGGTGCCTGTCCTTAAATATGATCATGTTAAAAACAGGACAACTTGTTAAACAAAATAAAATTTTTTAAAAAAATATTTTTTAACGTTTATTCACTTTTTGAGAGACAGAGACAGAGTGTCAGCAGGGCAGGAGCAGAGAGAGAGGGAGACACAGAATCTGAAGCAGGCTCCAGGCTCTGAGCTGTCAGCACAGAGCCCAATGTGGGGCTTGAACTCACGAACCAGGAGATCACGACCTGAGCCGAAGTTGGCTGCTTAACTGACTGAGCCACCTAGGTGCCCGAAGAAAATAGATTTTAATTAACGTTTGTCACTGGAGTTAGATTTTTAAAAATCTGTCCACTGGCCATTTGTTCTTTGAAAAATCCATTCAGGTGCTCTGGCCATTTTTCTTTCCTTTTTTTTTTTAGACGTTTGTTTATTTTTGAGACAGAGAGAGAGCATGAACAGGGGAGGGTCAGAGAGAGAGGAAGACACAGAATCTGAAGCAGGCTCCAGGCTCGGAGCTGTCAGCACAGAGCCTGACGCAGGGCTCGAACTCAAGGACTGCGAGATCATGACCTGAGCCGAAGTTGGCCGCTTAATTGCCTGAGCCAACCAGGCACCCCTGGCCATTTTTCTTTTTTTTTTTTTTTTTTTATTTTTTTTTATTTTTTAATATATGAAATTTACTGTCAAATTGGTTTCCATACAACACCCAGTGCTCATCCCAAAAGGTGCCCTCCTCAATACCCATCACCCACCCTGCCCTCCCTCCCACCCCCCATAAACCCTCAGTCATTTTTCTATTAGTGATTAGTCTTACTGATTTAAAAGATATTTAGATCTATTGTATATAAAATATATAAAATACTGTATATATAAAACATTCACTAAAGCATATGCAACATCTTATATATTTTAAAGGTATATTAGGTCTGTGTAATTTCATATATATATTATATATAAATATGAATATAAAGGATTGATTCTTTGTTACTGATTCTGCTAAGATGGCTTATCTCTGGTGCTATTGGTGCCATACAATAGTTTAGAAGGATGTGTTAGAGAAATTTCAAGCTTGGCAGGCCTGCAGTGCATACTCTACCCTCCTGCTCCTAAGCCTTTTCTTACCTCTTCTTGGTCTGTTTGGTGTATGATTTTTAAGTCCATTTTAAGAAACTTGTACTCATATTTAAAAATAGTATTTTACAACTTTCTTCCTTTTCAAATACAATTTTTTGTGCCTTTAACCCCCAAAATATGATTACTAATACTTTTTCATGTTTTATAGACCCTCAAATATCAGTCAAAATTAACCTTCCAACAGACTTTATGGCTTAATTGGTTTTATTCCATGTTTATAAAACAGGGAACCATTACACCGAGGCTATGTTTATATTCCATTAATGTCTTTCTATAAGAATAACTTTGATTGCTATATATTCTATTTGTTAGTAATTAATCTTGTTTATTTCTTATAATTCATGTTATACATTTTATGTCCTATTTAAATCTCTTAAAATTTGTCTGGAAAAACTCTTCTGAGCATGTATGACACTTAGTTTTCCATTGGCAAAATTTTATTATGTTGATACTTCCATACTGTAATGTTAGTAATATTCCCCCTTAACAGAAGTTTTTAGGATGTGTATGTATTCTTTTGGTTAATAGAACTGGAAAGGGTGATTAAGGTTTTACTAAAGTGACATCATGAAACTTTTCCTGTTGATGTGACAGAAATCTCTGTGATTTTGTATTCTTCATATTGTAGAGTTGATATTTTGGTTCCTTAACTTTATTTCTGGAAAAATTATTTGAAAGTCTAGAGTGACCACATCTTTTCATTACCATTTCTATTTGTATTTATATAGTTTGGCTTAATACAGTTTCTACCTAAATTTTAGTGGTCATTACAGCAAAATTTGTTTTAATTTCTAAGATTTTAGAGTCAACTGTTTTAGCTTACATGTTGGAAATGTTTGGGACATTACTTTTTTCTTATGGTATTCTATTTTAGAACTTTTAACATTTATGTGTATTAATTACTTCCTTTGAACATGCTTTTTTGTTGATGTGTTTGTTTTTTCAAATATAGATTCATACTTTAGTAGAGAGTTTGAAACTTTCCATCACAGATCAACAACTGCCTATGTTTATCCGTATAATGCAACTTGGGATTGCTCTTTACTACGGGGAAATAGGCAATTTTAAAGATGGAGAAACAGAAGATCCTACCTGTCACAGTAAAGATATGTTAGGAAACATTACAGGTAAATCTAACAAGCTTTTTTTTGAACTATCGTTCGCATAGTGTTTTCACCATTATGAAACTTAAAAAAATAAAACATACTGAGTTGTGCAGTGTTCTAACATAATGGAATGATTTTATTTTGGTTGTTTGACACTACTTTGATTTTTTTTTTTTTTTTTTTTTACATACTGCATATTACTGTGATTTTCTTTTTTAAATGCTAACAAGTAAGTTTAATATTTCTAATAGGTATAAATGTTCAGAATGTATGTTATACAAAAAGTTAAGGTAGCGCAATGCGTTGATATTTTCTAGTAAATTAGGGTATTGGTAATTTTTTGCAAAGGCTTACCAAGAGTTATAACAGAATTAGATATACTTAATTATAATATGTAATTCAACTACAGTTATACTTAATTGATTCATTGGAAGGTTCCTAGCTAATTAATTGGAACCTTATTAATGGAGTATATATTTCATTGAAGGATACTAGTGGGTTAACTTCAGTTATTTAGTTCATTGTACTTTTACTGAAGCCTACTGAGTGTACTGAATATTGGTCATCTGGGAAAACACAGATAAAAAGGTGCGTTCTCTTCCCTTAAAATCTTAAGGTACAGTGGAGCAGACAGACATACGAATAGTTAGTTTAGTATGGTGTGGGAGAATGATAGGATGTTTAATTCAATAGAAGTATGAATGATCTGAAGAAAACAGATGTTGAAAAGAATGATTGACTTGGCATTGGGCTTGAGGCTCAGGAAAGATTTGGAGAATATGATTAATTGCCATAGTTTGGGCCTTTAGAAAAAGATAATCGAAAACTTAGGAACAGGTAACCCAATTAAAAAGTGAGGAAAATACCTGAATAAACATTTATGCACAAAAGGTTTGCAAATGGCCAACAGGCACGTGCAAAATGCTCACCCTCATTAGTCATGATGGGGAATGCAAGTCAAAATCACAGTGAGATAACACTTCAAGGTCAATAACATGACGTTAATCAAAAGACAATAATAATAACCAGTGTTGGCAAGATTGTAGGGAAGTTTTATGTTGATTATGGGAATGTAAAATGGAATAGCTGCTTTGGAAAACAATATAGTTCCTTAAAAACTTGAACATAGAGTTGCCACATGATCCATTGATGCCACTCGTAGGTTTTGTTTATATGCAAAAGAATTGATAACAAATTTCCACATAAAAACTCATATGTGAATTTTAATGGCAGCATTATTCATGATACCCAGAAAGTGAAACATCCTTCATGTCCATCAGCTGATGAATGGATAAACGATTGTGATATATCCATACACTAGACTATTACTCAGTTATACAAAAGAATGAAAAACTGATACATGCTGCAACATGATGAATTTTGAAAATATAAGTGAAAGCAACCAGTCAGAAAGGAACACATTGTATGATTCTATTTATATGAAACATCCATAATAGCCAAATCTGTAAAAGCAGAAAGTAGATTAGTAATCAGGGTTTGGAGGAGGAGGGAATGGGGAGTGACTGCTAATGGGTAGAGGTATTCTTTTTGGAGTGATGAAAATGTTCTAAAATTAGATCGTGATGATGGTTGCCCAACTTTGTGATTTTACTAAAAAACCACTGAATTGTACATTTCTAAAGGCCAAATTTCATAGTATTTAAATTATAACTTATTAAAAATATCTGCTTAAAAGCTTAGGGAATAACTTAAAAGCTTAGGGAATAACATGAGTATATGTAGGTATAAATTATACGTTTATTTTACACTGGAGAGTGAATTCCTGTTAGACAATGAACTCCTGAAACAGGAACAGCATCTTATATCTAGAACAAAACCTAGCATCTAGAGGGTCCTCAGTTTTTTTCCAACATGCTATTATGACAAATTTCGAATATATAGAAAAGTTGAAAGAGGATTATACAGTGGACACCCATATATATACTCATTCTTGAGATTCTACACTTAATAGTTTGCTAAATTTGCTTTATCACATAGCTGTTCATCTAACCTTTCTCTTCATCAGTTCAACCAGTGTTTTTGATGCCTTTCAAAGTAACTTAGACATCAGTATACTTCACCCCTAGGCTTCAGCATTGTATTGTTAACTAGCATTTATATTTCTTAATGGTTCTTTTAATTTTTTTGAAGGTGTAATTTGCAAAGTGAAATGCATAAATCTTTATTTTTAATGCTTGTTTTGGGGGAGAGAGAGAGAGAGAGAGAGCGAGCACATGTGAGTGGGGGTGGGGTGTGATAGGGTGAGGGGGACAGAGAATCTGAAGCTGGCTCTGTGCTTGAACTCACTAACTCTGTGATCATGACCTGAGCTGAAGTTGGACACTTAACCAACTGAGCCACCCAGGCATGCAAAATGTATAAATCTTAAGTATATTATTCAAGTTTTGTGAAATGTGTACACCTGTGTGATATATAATATCATTAAGGTAAAGATTATCAATATCTCTAAAAAGTTTTCTTTTGCTCCTTTATAATCATTTGCACACCCCCCCCACTTCCACTCAGGCAAACACTGTTCTGAATTAAAAAAAAATTTTTTGCTAATTCTAGAATTTCATATAAATCAAATCATACAGTATAAACTCTTGTGAAAGGATTTCTTTCATTAAGCATAATATCCTTTTTTACTTTTTATTTATTTATTTTTTTACTTAAGACTTTATTTTTTTGAGAAGTTTTAGGTTCACAGCAAAATCGAAGGGTAGGTAGAGATTTCCCATATACTCTCTGCACTCTAACATGCATAGCCTCCCGCATTATCAACATCCCCTCCAGGGTGACACATGGTTCACTCTTTGTATTTTACATTCTATGGATTTTTGCAAATGTGTAATGGCATGTGTCCATCATTATGGTTTCATATATTTTTCACTGTCTTGAAGGTAGAATATTTTGGGGATTCATCTATGTTGTTGCATATATCAGTAGTTCTTTCCTTTTTATTGCTATATACATTCTATGGATATACCATAGTGTATTTTAGCCATTTTCCTGTTGATGGATATTTGGGCTATTTCCAGTTTTGGTTATTATAAGTAAAGCTGTCCTGGACATTCTTCTACAAGTTTCTTGTAGACATGTGCTATTCTTTGTTTTGTGTAGATATCTAACAGTGGAAGTATATGTTTAGGTTTGTTTCTTTCTTTTTTTTTTTTTTTTTTTTCAAGAAAGTAATCAGGTTTTTTTTTTTTTTCCTGAAATGTGTGCCATTTTGCATTCCCATCAGCATTGTATAAGATTTCCAATTGTTCCATATCTTTACCAGCATTTGGTGTTACCAGTCATTTTTTACTTGTTGCCAATGTGATGGATGTGGTTGTGATATCTCAATGTGGTTTTAATTTGCATTTCATTGATGAGCAATTATTTTGAAGTTTTTCAAGTAGTTATTGACTATTAATATATTTACCTTTTTGAAGAGTATGTTAGATATTGGCTTATTGTTAACTCTTGTTTGGGTTTTGTTACTGATTTGTGATTTATTTTATATATTCTGAATTCAAATCCTTTGTCACATACATATTTTGGGAATATTTTTTGCCAGCCTGTGACTTGGCTAATTAATTTTTAATAGGTGTCTCTTGGGGCACCTGGGTGGCTCAGTCGGTTGAGCTTCCGACTTTGGCTCAGGTCATGATCTCATGGTCTGTGACTTGAGCCCCACCTTGGAGCCTGTTGGGCTCTGTGCTGACAGCTCAGAGCCTGGAGCCTGCTTCCGATTCTGTGTCTCCCTCTCTTTCTGACCCTCCCCCGTTCATGCTCTGTCTCTCTCTGTCTCAAAAATAAACATTAAAACAAAATTTTAAATAGGTGTCTCTTGAGCAGAGTATTTTTTCGTTTTAAGAATTTTTTTTTGATGATAATTTATTTTTGACAGAGCAAGAGTGGAGGAGGGGCTGGGGGGGGGGGTCACAGAGAATCCGAAGCAGGTTTTTTCACTGTCAACCCAGAGCCCAATGCAGGTCTTGAAACTCAGATCATAACCTGAGCCAAAGGCAACTGAGCCACCAGGTGTGCCTTGAACAGAGAGTTTTAAATTTTGATTAAATGTAAATTTCATATTTTCCTTTTTTAACTGTTCTGTCATCAAGAGGTGACTAGATTTTTCTTCTGTGTTAATAAAGGGAGAAAGCAACTTTAGTATTTGCTTGCAGAGTAGTAGAAATTAGTTTTCTCTTCTGTGTAAAGCAGGGATTATTTTATTGTGGGTGCTGTGGATTCCTCTGATACTCTGGTAAGCCTATGAACCTCTTCTCAGAAGGTTTTAAGCATCTTGATTTCGATATGCCATGGTATCCTTTCTACATGTTACATTATGGTTTTTAGGTCTGTGGGTTTATAGTTTTCATATATACTTAGAAAAATTGTGGGCATTATTTCTTTAAAAAATTTTTTTTTAAATGTTTATTTATTTTTGAGAGAAAGGGAGAGAGTGCAAGAAGGGGAGGGGCAGAGAGAGAGGGAGACACAGAATCCGAAGCAGGCTCCAGGCTCTCGGCTGTCAGTGTAGAGCCCGATGTGGAGCTCAAACTCACGAACCGTGAGATCATGACCTGAGCTGAAGTCTGACGCTTAACTGACTGAGCCACCCAGGTGCCCCCATTATTTCTTGAAATATGTTTTTCAGTTCTCCTCTTTCCTTTGGAGACAGTAATTACACGTCTATTAGGCTGCCTGAAGTTCAGCAGAGCTCTCTGATGGTCTGTTCATTTTTGTTCATTTACCTTTTATTTTGATTCATTATTGAGAGTTTCTATTTCTGTTCTAGTTCACTAATATTGTGTATCTAATCTGCTATTAATCACATCTAACTTATATTTTATCTCAGATACTGCATTTTTCATCTCTGGATTGTTAAAACCTTTCATATTTCTCCTTGTTTACACTTTCTTAAATGTCTTTTTATTTATATAGCCATTTTAATGTCCGTGTTTACTAATGCTATGAACTGTATCATACCTAGGTCTTTTTCTAATGACTGACTTTTCCCCCCTCATCTGTGTTGTATTTTCTTACATCTTTGCATGCCTGTTAATTTTTAAATTAAAAACTTAAAAAAAATTTTTACTTATTTAATTTGAGAGAGAGAGAGCACGTGCGCAAACGAGCATGAGCAGGGGAAGGGCAGAGAGAACGGGAGAGAATCCCAATCTCCATACTCACTCGTGAACCGTGAAGTCATGACCTGAGCGGAAATCAAGAGTTGGACACTTAACCGACTGAACCACCCAGGTGCTCCATGTGCCTGGTAATTATTAATTGGATGCCAGACATTGTAAATTTTATCTTGTTGGGTGCTGGATATATTTGTATGCTAGCAAAAAATGAAGTTCCTTGGAAATAATTTAATTCACTTGGCTTGCTTTAAATGTTTTTTGTTTTGTTTTGTTTTTGGTTTAAATGTTTTTTAGTTGAGATCAGAACCACCATTAGCTTGGGGCCAGTTTTGTCCCACTACTGCCACAATTTGCCTTTTGAGTTATTTCTTGATGTTTTTTTCTTTCTTCCTGCTGAGAACACAAACTATTCCCAATTTTGCGTTCAGTCTTGAGGATTATTTTCTTTGCTTTTTTCTTGTGGTTCTTTTCGTGGCCTCAGTAGTTCTTGCATGAACTGATTAATACTTAGCTGAAGACTGGAGTTGGACCCTCTACAGGTATAAAGAGCTCGCTTGCTCACTCACTCTCTGAACAGGTCTTTCTTATTTGGTACTCTGCCCTGCAAACTCGAGCCACCTTAAGTCTCCCTGGACTCACTACTCTGTCTTCTCATCCGAGGAGACTACCGAGTTCTTGGATTACCTCTTTGTTATCCCTGGTTTAGAAACTCTGTCGAGGTGGTATGGTGGCACAAACATACACCTCATTTTTCTTGTTTCCCATGTCTCAGGACTCACTGGCTAAACTGCCTGATACCTAGTTTTGAAAAATACTATTTCCTATGTTTTATCTTTTTTGTTTTTTTAACATGTGCTTCTATGTTAATACATTAATGACAGTTAGAAGGAAGTCTAATAACTATCATAGTTTCCAAGGAGTAATGTGTGTAAATGGTATTTTGAGATAACTTCACAACTGTTACTTGATATATCTGATTTTTGTAGGGTTTACAATTGATGGCGATGCAGTTGTGATTTGTTACTTGTATTAATAATTAAACTCGCAACTGTGATTTGTTACTTTCATAATTAAACATGCTATATTTTAAATACTTAATATATTTTTTTCATTGAAATTCATGAAGTTCCTAAATTCTATCAAAAGGCCCAGATTAAGATGCACTGTTCTGGGGGCAGTCGGTTATGCATCTGGCTATTGATTTGGGCTCAGGTCATGATCTCATAGTTCGTTAGATTGAGCCCCCCGCATTGGTCTCCACACTGACAGCACAAGCACAGAGCCTGCTTCTGATTCCCTCTCTCCCTTCCTCTGCCCTTCCCCCACTCACTTTCTTCCTCTTTCTCTCAAAATAAATAAATATGAAAAGAAAAAGATGCACTGTTCTGAAGGAAGAGAGTATTTTAGGAAATTCTAACCAGAGATTAGGGAGATGCCTTTTTCATTTCAGGGCTCTAATTCATTCTTTTTGCAAAACAGCAAAGATTTGAAACTTCAGAACCATCTTTCATCAAAATCCCTCTTAATTTTTAATTAATATTAAGTATAAATTATAGTGGCTATTTTTCAGAGCTCTGTTAGTAATGTTTCTTTTGTTTCACAAGATCAAGCAGTGGATACTTCCTTTGTTTTAATGGTTTAGACAACACAGGTTGGGAGTTGACTCAACCTTGTCATTGCTAACGAGGTTGAGGTGACCTGACTTGTTTTATAACTGAGATGATATTCATTGATGATGACCAATTTGAGATCTTACCAGGGGCAGTTAATAACAGGCTTTATTCCTCAATAGAAACTGATAAAATATTTATGGTTAAACAGCAAGATTATACAAAATATTTTCTGGATTGTACCTTTTATAATTTAAGTAAAATGGCTGTGGTACTGGATTTTAGATTCTTTAGTTACTACTTTAGTAAGTCTTTTCCTTCTCAGATGAATGAAGATAAATGGCCATGTTTCATAACCTGTAAGTATAATATGTTCCAAGAGTCTCCTGTCATAAGGATTAAAAAAGTTGTGAAGTTATTCTAGCTAGAAAACTGACTAGAAATTCAGATTCAGTGGATCTATATGAAGATGGTATTTAATGGAGTGTGTGTTTTATAGATTTCTCACTGGACAGTAAATATGCTTGAATTATGCCATTAATTTTGTAAAAAGTGATTTTCCCCCCTAAATTGCATGATGATATGTGTTTTTTGTATTGTTAGGGTAACGGTGAGGGACTGGGATGGAGTTTGTCTTGATGAAAGTGGCATAATGGAGTGTTTGGAATTAAAAAAAAATTTTTTTTAACGTTTATTTTTGAGAGAGAGAGACAGAATGTGAGTGGGGGAGGGGCAGAGAGAGCAGGAGACACAGAATCCAAAGCAGGCTCCAGGCTCTGATCTGTCAGCACAGAGCCCGATGCAGGCCTTAAACTCACCAACTGTGAGATCATGACCTGAGCCAAAGTCGGACGCTTAACTGACTGAGCCACCCAGGCAACCCTGGAGTGGTTGGGATTTAAATTCTTTGTCAATTTCTAACTACATGAAAGTTCTTTGCTATAATTTTTTCATATGTAGAATCAGAAAGATAATTTATGTTACCCACTAATAATCACCAACACTATCATTTTTTTTAATATCATAAGAATAATTCTATTATAGGGACACCTGGGTGGCTGAGTTGGTTAACCATCCAACTATTGATCTCAGCTTAGGTCTTGATCTCAGGGTCATGAGTTCAAGATCTGCATGAAGCCTACTTAAAAAAAATAAAGAATAATTATACTTTGCTCTTGGGGATAATTGTTTTTTGGGGGGGAGTTTGCATTAATTTTTTTTTTTCTTTGAGAGAGCATGAGCGGGGGAGGGGGCAAAGAGGAGGGAGGGAGGGGGCAAAGAAAAGGGAGGGAAGGAGGAAGGGGGAGAGAGAGAGAAGGAGAAAGACTAAGCAGACTTTATGCTCAGTGCAGAGCCTGATGAGGGGCTTGATCCCATGCCCCAGGGATCATGACCTGAGCTGAAATCAAGAGTTGGGCCCTCAACCAACTGAGCCACTCAGGTGCCCTGGGGTGGGGGATGCATTTTGCCTAGGAGTGCTTGACATTTTTTTTATTGGGTGCATCAGAAAATAAAGAACTTTTCTTAGATATTTCTGATACTACATTTCTGAGAAAACTCAGTTTCTTAGCACCTTATTTTTGGAAGGTAGTTGTTAATGGAATGCTAAAGAATGAATTTATTCTTTGTATTTATCAGGTCATTTAAAATTATGTTATAAACTACTCCCCATATAACATTAATTGTGGACTCTGTAAGGGGATTAACGTAGTACAACATATAGAAACTTGAAAGTAGTAATGCTAAATTACTGGCTTCAAATAATAATAGCCAGTGTATAATTTGTTCATACTTTATATTTCAAAACAAAGATATGGAAGAAATATTTTTATAGAATTTATATTCCTAATTTCCCTTTTAGTCAAATCCTCTTGATTTATTTAAAATGACTTTATTTTGCTAGGTGTTGAAGATGAAACAAGAATAGATATGCAGTATCCTGCTCAGTACAAAGGCCAAGAGCTGTATTCACAACAAGAGGATGAGCAGCCACAGGGATGGGTGTCTTGGGCCTGGTCATTTGTGCCTGCAATTGTGAGTTATGATGATAATGAGGAAGACTTCCTTGGGAATGATCCTACATCAGCCATGCATCAGCAAAAAGCACAGACTTTGAAGGATCCTATTGTGTCTATAGGATTTTATTGCACAAAGGCAACTGTAACTTTCAAAGTAGGTCTCCTTTTTCTTGCTGTTTGTATTTCTTTCATCTTTAATGCATAAATTTTGATTTCTGGAAAGGATCTAGTTGAAAGTTTGTTTTACACTTAGTAGATGTAAGATAGTCTAGCAATCCTTACTTCATAAAATTATTTCCTCTCTAGAGTTCAGATTAGAAGTTTGGTGTGGGTATATAAATTTCAGAAGATTTTGTTAAGACTAGAATCAGTGTAGATATAAAAAAGGAAAGGTTCTAGGGCCAAACTCTGGGGCACTGTGGTGTTAAGTATTTGGAAAGAAGAGGCAAAAATAGTGTGGGAAACTGAAAATAAGTTAGGCAGAAAACCAAGAGTGTCTGTCTGGAAGCTGAGTGCCATAAATGTTTTAAAGTTGACAGAGTAGGTCATTTGTGAGAATGGATCATTAGATTTGGCATTGTGGGAATTGTTGGTGATCTTGAATAGAGCAGTGATTTGACACTGGCAGAATCTTAGTTGGAGCTGGCTGAAAGCAAATGGGAACACTGGTGGGAATGTAAAATGGTATAGTTGCTGTGGAAAATAGTTTGGTGGTTCCTCAAAAAGTTAAACATAGAGTTATATGACTCAGCAATTCCATTCCTAGGTATATAGTCAAAACTGTACTCAAACAAATAGACATACATGAATGTTCATGAAAACATTATTCACAATGGGCAAAAGGTTGAACCAACCTGAGGTCCCTGGCTCGCTTGGTTGGGAGAGCATGCGGCTCTTGAGTTTGGAGTTGTGGGTTTGAGCCCGACATTGGGTATAGAGATTACTTAAAATAAAACAAAAATCCTAGAAAAATAGTTGAAACAACCCAAATGTTTATCAGTGAGTGAAAGAATAAGAGCCTTTTCAGAAGATTGTGGATATTCTATTTTGGTAGTATACTAAACCCAGCAAGTGGTAGTTTTTAAAAAAGGCTACTTTAAAAAGGTATCTCCAGCTCTTGGAAATTGCCTGGTATATATTGAACAAGTAAATAAATTTATCCATCCTACGTATCTCCTCGTCTGCTTTCCATCTTCCAAAATTTTGGGATTCCTTTTTAGATTATACTTCTTCAGTTTTATTTGTCTTTGTTGGTTTATTGTGGAGGCATTTTTCTGAAGGAGGTAAACACCTGTGTTCAACCTGTGACGTTGTATTCCAGGTAACTTGTTAGATACTGGAAGTGTTGCACAGAAAAAAAAATCAAGTTTTTGCTTCATGGTGTTTTTAATTTGACTTGTTGTTTAACTACTGAAGTATCTTGCTATGCAATTTATAACTACAGCAGATGGTAGATAAAAATATTTAATTTTTTTAATTAAAAAAATTTTTTTTTAATGTTTTTTTTTTTAAATTTATTTTTGAGAGAGAGAGAGAAAAAGAGAGTACGAGTGGGGTAAGGGCAGAGAGAGAGGGAGACACAGAATCTGAAGCAGGCTCCAGGCTCTGAGCTGTCAGCACAGAGCCCAACATGGGGCTCAAACTCGTGAACTGAGAGATCATGACCTGAGCCGAAGTCGGACGCTCAACTGACTGAACCACCCAGGTGCCCCTAGATAAAAATATTTTAAAGTAAACAGTCTTTAAATACTTTTCTAATTAAAAGCATTAAGTATTTTCTAATATGACAAACCCTGAAAAATGTAGAAAGTGAGTTTTAACAAAATTTGAGCTTAATTGGTTTAAAAGATTTTTTTTTGGTAATAAAATTTGGGGCAAAAATGGTAAAATAGCTGTGCTATTTTGACATCATTTTTTTCTGAATTCTTCTAGGGAACACATTTTTTTTATTAATTTCACAATTAAAATTCACTGATACAGCTTTGAAAGGGACTATGCATCAGTCTGTAAAATTAAAAATAAAACAATAAAATCTTTAAAATATATAATAAAGCCACTGTTGCCAGCAATTATTACATATATTGTCAGTTTTATTTTTTTAGTTTATTAAAAATTTTTTATTATATGATCATCTCTGCTTTTAATAGATGTTTTTGGCAACAACTGTAATTGCATTATTTGTAAGTATAAATATTCAAGCTTAAGTTCTAAAAGATACATAAACATATCTTAGTAACAGCAGCATGAATGAACTATTTAGAGAACTTACATTATAGTTTTTAGTGGTATAATTGTTTTTTGAGTATAGTTGAAACACAATGTTACATTAGTTTGAGGTGTACAATGAAATGATTCCACATCTCTCTACACATCTGTATACATTATGGTATGCTCACCACAAGTCTAGCTACCAAATATCACCATGCAATGCTATTACAGTATCATTGACTATATTCCCTATGGTGTGCCTTTTATATTCCCTTGACTTAATTCGTTCTGTAACCAGAACCCTGTGTATTTCAATCTCCTCCATCCATTTTGCTCATCGCCTCCCCCCGCCAAGCCCCTCCCCTCTGACAACTGTCAGTTCTCTATATTTATGGTCTGATTCTTCTTATTGTTTGTTCATTTGTCTTGGTTTAAAATAATTTTTTTAATGTTTATTTATTTTTGAGGGAGATACAGAGCAGTATGAGCAGGGGAGAAGCAAAGAGAGAGAGGGAGACACAGAATCCGAAACAGGCTCCAGGCTCTGAACTGTCAGCATACAGTCCGACCTGGGGCTTGAACTCATGAACTGTGAGATCATGACCTGAGCCCAAGTCAGATGCTTAGCCAACTGAGCCACCCAGGTGCCCCATTTGTTTTCGTTTTTAAATTCCACATATTTGTGAAAGTATATGTATATTGCCAGTTTTAGATGATAAAAAAGTTACTTTTAATCTAAGTTTGTGAGGGAAGTTAGGGATTGCTAGCAAAAGTTCTATCTTTTCTGGTGAGTTTTGTTTATTTACTTTTAAATTTGAAATTATTCTGGTATATTTCTCTTCATTGATAGGAAGAATTGTATTAAACTGAGTCAGAATAGTTTGTATTTATATACAAAACTTTTATAGACTTTTGGGGCAGTACTTGTCATTAGTTAATACATTTAAAATTTTTTTCGAACATTTATGTCTCTAAGGTTTCTCTAAGGGAAATCCGTTGATATTTAGGAGGAAAACATTAGAGTTCATTGTTCAGCTTGGACTTAAAGAATGCATGGAATTAATTTGTGGTTCATATTTTGGTCAGAAAATAAGGTCGTGTTTCTACATTAGCATTCTGAACAGTTGATACGAATCCAACAAAAATCATGCCAAATTAAATGTAGCGTTTTAAAAATCACATTGAAAATTGTTCTTGTAATGTTTGAGTCCTTTTGATCAATTAATTGCTTTTTCTCTACAATAATTGTAGACAGCTGAAGGGTGATCAAGTTTAAAATACTGACTTGAGTATTTCATAGAATTGTACTTTAAAATAACGACATTGTATATACTAGTTCTAGAAGCGTCTAAGAAATAAGGGCTCATATGTAATAAACTCTTTGCTATTAAGAAATGAGAATAAGTAGTTGATTTTAAGTATAAAGAAGTTATCATGCTTAAAATAACTTTTTGGTTTAGTAAGTTCTATTTGACTAAAGTTAAATATTGTTTTTGTAACTTATTTTTTTTAATGTATGTTTTTGAGAGAGAGCGAGAGAGCAAGCAAGTGCGTGCATGAGCTCGAGCCAGGTAGGGGCAGAGAGAGAGGGAGACACAGAATCTGAAGCAGGCTCCAGGCTGGGCCTGTCAGCACAGAGCCCGTCGCGGGGCTCAAACTCATAAACTGCGAGATGATGACCTGAACTGAAGTTGGGCGCTTAACTGAGGTGCCCCCGTTTGAAAAATCCATCCACTGCATAGGAGTTTAAGGAAGGGTCTCATTAGCAAACATGGCAGAATACCTTTAAAAAAATAAAAACTTTAGGGGCACCTGGGTGGCTCAGTCAGTTAAGTGTCCAACTTCAGCTCAGGTCATGATCTCGGTTTGTGAGTTCAAGCCCCGCGTTTGGCTCTGTGCTGACAGCTCAGAGCCTGGAGCCTGCTTCAGATTCTGTCTCTCCCTCTCTCTCTGCCCCTTCCTCGCACATGTTATGTCTCTGTTTCTCAAAAATAAGTAAACATTAAAAAAAAATTTAAAAAAAACCCCTTTATTTTAGAACAGTTTTATATTTACAGAAAACTTGCAAAATACAGAGAGTTCACATATACTCATTACTCAGTTTCCCTATTAACATCTTATGCTATCATAGTACATTTGTCAAAACTAGGAAGCCAGCACTGGGGCATTACTGTTAAATTCCAGAGTTTAATCGCATTTTATAAAGTTGTTTTCTGTAACATGATCCAAACCAGGATACTATACTGCATTCAGAAAAGTACCTTTGGAAGATAATTTATCTCGTTTTTGGATACATAGAAGTAATGTGTTGTAAGCTTCAGGGGTGCAAGAGTTGTTGTTTTGGCAGCATCTTGATTAGTACTTGTTATCCAGCTGTCACCCATTAAGTGTTTGCATCACTGAATGAGTCTGAGACATTCTATGAGACACAAACGTTGAAAGTAAACACCCACGAACCTACTTCCCTCACAGAATTAGAATAAGTTTTGTTGAATCTCTTTGTGTCTGTTCATAATTTTCTTTTTGATGGAAACTTTGGGAGAAATTTTGTAAATGATTGAACTAAGCCTGGTTGAATGTATATTGAATTGAGGTTAAAATACATAAAATTTAAAAAAAAAAAAACAAAAACATAAAATTTTTCGCAGAATGTATGAATAGTTATATAACTATGGGACTTATACACAACTTTACCTTTTCAAGCAATATTGTTAAAACAAAGAAGTTAAATAAAATAAGATGGCATTAAATTCTCTATGTGAGTTTAGACTCGCATTTTCAACCTTTATACCATGGATAATCTGTCACAGCTGTTTTTGTTGCACCTGTTTTCCTGCTTAATAATTAAATTTCCTGAATCTTAAAATTGGCCCTGTTTCCATCAATTCATCATAATAATGACAGTTTATTGCTTTCCTAATACTAATTTTACTTAATATTCTTACATTGTTTCTTAGCTCACTGAAATGCAAGCTGAGAGTAGTTATTATAGCCCTCAGAAAGTTAAATCTAAAGAAGTATTGTGTTGGGAACAAGAAGGAACTACAGTTGAGGTAATCTTTCAACATTGAACATATATTTTTAAAACTTTTTGAATGGCCTTTAATGTTTAATAAATGCAAGCTTTTATCATAAGTGGTATGTTTAAAGTACATTTATGGTTTTATAATTCTATTTTAGTCATCAGTAGTATTGGTTGAAATATTTAACAAAGATTTTATTGTAATATGGAATGTTAATTTATCCTTTCATTTTCTTCATTTAACTTGTGTGAGCTCATATATATGTGTAGATTAATGTTCGTAAGGTGCCAGTCATTGAGGATACAAAGATTTGAGGATACAGAGACAAGTAAGATATTTCTTAATTTAATAGGGTTATGATCTGAGGAGAATAAATTTGCAAAGGCCATAATCCTAAAGGAGTTGTTTTTCCTAATTTAGAAGTTTTACAAGAAAAGCCTATATATAACATTTTTATGAAATTCAAATTCTTGGTTCTAATGTTTCCTTCTCTCTTATAGGCCCTTATGATGGGAGAGCCTTTTTTTGATTGCCAGATTGGTTTTGTTGGTTGCAGAGCCATGTGCCTTAAAGGAATTATGGGTGTTAAAGATTTTGAAGAGAATATGAATAGAAGTGAAACTGTAAGTCAAATTCTCCCTTTCCTCCCTCCTCCTCCTCCTCCTTCTTTTTGGATAAAAGACAGGGATAATGAAGTGCTTATTGAAGTGTTTAACCATACCAAAAAATCTGTTAGACTACATATATCTTTGGCTTAAGAGAGGAACTTTACTGTTTTCCCCTATAAGAAATTATAGAGCTCAGGGGAATTTAGAAAGTTGGTAGCACTTAACACCTGGACAGTAGTTCCAAATACTTTTCAATTCATAAATGTTTCTTCTTTCTTGTTATGGCAGCCACTTGGAGTTCCTTTTTGGTTTGTTAAAATGTTCTTTGCCAATATAGGCAGTGAAAAATGGAGACAACGTTCCTTGTCTTTTTATAGGACTTCAAGTTGTAGTGACTACTAAATGGGTATTATAAAACCAAGGTTTTATTTTCTTTAGCAGTTCAATGATTTTTCCTCCTGTTAAGAAATTTTTGTATTTATTTTCAGGAAGCCTGTTTCTTCATTTGTGGTGAAAATTTGAGTATGAAAGGTTTGACATACCTCACAAACTCATTGTTTGATTACCGAAGTCCAGAAAATAATGGTACTCGTGCAGAATTCATCTTGGATGCAGCCCATCATAAGGTTAGAGGATATATAGTTGAGCCAGTTTCTAGGCTCTGTTAGGGCGGATGCTTTGTGTGAATAGTTGGGATTGCCATTTTTCTTCTCAAGTAATATATTCTAAATGATGGTTGTTCATTGAAACATTTAGAGTATTTTTGTCCAGTTTCTACATCTAGAAAAGTTTAAAGAGTGCACAAAGATCTCTACTTATATATAGTATGTAGCCAGTTAGTTGGTTTATCCATTCTCTAAAGTTAAGATAGTCATGGAGGAAACTTGTAGCGTTGTCTTCTAATTTTAGTTCCTCTGTGTAGGGGATAAATGGGAAGAGATGAAGAATTTCACGTTTTACTATGTATGTATCTTAGTGTTATTTGAATTTTTCATATAAAATCCGTGTACTTCTATGGAATAAATTTAAACATTCAAAAAAAGGTTACCTGAAGGTTAATATAATAGAATAAATAAAATATATTTTAACTCTTTTTGCTATGTTTACTTTTATAAAGAATTTAATTTTAATCTGCATACTTACATACATTATACATATTTTAGTATATCTTTAGTATTTAAGTTTCATTTAAGTGTACTGGATTATTTAAGGATTAAATATATTTGAGGGTATATATATTATTAGACAGTTTTGTGATGTTGATAAAGGTCAAGGGTATACTATCCTATTCCATTACAGGTGTTCATTAACCAGACATTGATAAAGTGTTCAAAAGGTCTAGTAGAATTATGGATGTCCTGTTGTAGAGTTAACATTACCTTTCTTAGAAGTGAATCCTTTGGCTAGCCTCTGTTGTTTTGGTAATTCTTTGATTTGATACACATTCTGTGTAAGGATGTGTGTCTGATTCTTGACCTATTAGGTTTTAAACTCCACTTCTATACAATGTGTGTTCTATTTGCTTTTCTTTGTTGGCAGGAGACATACACTGAGATAGCTGGAATGCAAAGGTTTGGGGCTTTTTACATGGATTACCTGTATACAATGGAGAACATCAGTGGCAAAGGTACTAGTTTCTTTCCTTTACATTTGCTTTTCTTTGAACAAGAGAAACAAAAGACTCTTCAGAATCAGTTGGTCCTTGACTGGTTGTCATCTATTACATCAGATTTACCTTCTGTTACTTTGGGGAATGGTGTAATTTTAATATCATGTTAGAATTTGCTTAGACCCTTAGATTTTTAATCCTTTCTTATATATAACCAACTAAATTTATATAACCAACTAGATTTAGTTCTATTATGTACCAAGTACTAAAATTTTGATACATCAAATTTCATATTGTATTAAGGTGTCCGAAAGCATAAACATTTCCTTTTAGGTATTAAATACATTTTGAAGGTTATGTAGATCTTGTTATTTAAAAAAACTGTTATTTCAAGCAGAGTAGTAGAAATAAATGCTTCTGGAGACTATGGATACATAGTATTTTATTATATGTTTTATTTTTATTAGCAAATGATGTTTTTAAAAGTTTAACTGATATTTTATGAGCTTGTCAATATACTATATTGTGCTTATTCTATTTTCATATTGAAAGCTTAGCGAAAATACGTTCATTTTTTTGTAATTTTTCATATGTTAATAATTGATTCTGTATGTTAGGTGATGAGTTAGATATAGTGAATGCTAAGAAGACCAAAGCGTTTCTCAAGAAACCAATAGGTGGTGTTTATGAACTTAAGCGATTATAGTATACAGCACGTTAAGAACAGTAGTATAAATGGAGAGCTAAGAGAGGTCTAGGTCAGAAAGTGACTATTTTTATGTGTGGGGTTCAAGACTTCACAGAGAAGTTGATCTTGAAGGATCTTGAAGTTTTGTTAGATGGAAACGTAAGGAAAGAGCAGTAATTTTCTGCTTCCTCTTTTTGTAAGGGATTTCTAAATGTTGTTCATTGATAAACCTTGGATTTACTTTTTTCCCTAAACTCTTTCCTGAAGTTATTTTATTCTTTTCCATGGATCCAAGTACCTTTTATATGTTCATGCACATATTTGTAATTTTAGTTTAAACTTCTTTCAGTTTAGAATTAAATATCCAATGCATACGTGGCATTTTTACTTCTTTATGTGTCTCACAAATACTTCAAAAGTGAATACGTTCAAATGGAATTATTAAAATCCCTATGACCACCTACTGCTTCTCTTTTAGTTTCAATCTTGGAACATTGTTCTATCTTCTGGTACCTCAAGCCAGAAACCTAGGGATCCTCATGACACACTCCTCCTTTCCTAGCATCCAGTTCATCAACACATTTTGTCAACATTCATCTACAAAAATCTATCTTCATTTACTTCTTGTAAACTCCACTGTTACCACTCTCATCCAATATGCTGTTTTCTTTAGATTTTAATCGCTTTTTTACTGGCTTCCTGCTTCTCACTGTTTCAGACTGATTTAATTCTGTGCATAAAACCTTCACTCACTGCCTTTGCATTGCTTTATTTAAAGATAAATTTGTATTGTGTATCTGATTTTGATCTCGGAAGGTAGGATAGCCACTTAGGGAGATAGAAACAAGAAAGGATTTTTGTAGGAAAAAAAAGGGTTTTTTTTCTTTTAATGTTTTATTTATTTTTGAGAGAGCACAAGTTGGGAAGGAGCAGAGAGAGGGGGACAGAGGACCTGCAGTGGGCTCTGTGCAGACAAGTGCAAGCCCCACGTGGGGCTTGAACTCAGGAACTGTGAGATCATGACCTGAGCCAAAGTTGGATGCCCAATCGACTGAGCCACCAGGTGCTTTGGTAAAGATGTGTTTTGAGTTACCTGTGGACATTGAGGCTAAGATGTTCAGTAGCCAATTGTGTATAGGAAAGGGCATCTCAGAAGTCTGTGTTCTAAGAACTTTATAAATTGCTATAGTGTTGGATTTACCAAATGTAAAATGGTAGGTTTCTGCTGGCTTAGAATGGAGTCTTATGCATGTGTTGTTGATCAGTTATCTTGTTAGGTGGAGTATCAAGTAGCTGTCCTTCAAGGAAGGAAACTGAGCACTGAAAATTTTATTTGTACATATACTGTGGAAACAGTTTATATTTGCTACAGTGCTTATATATGGTCTGTGTGAGAAACTGGTAGTTTTTTAACTGTTAAACTTTTCATATTTTCCATTTCCATGAGTAGTATATACAATGTTATAAATATCTGAGTCCTTAACTTTTTATTTATTTTTGAGAGAGAGAGAAATCAGGGAAGGGTTAGAGAGGGAGACAGAGAGAGGTTTGCCTGGTTTAGCTCTGGGAGGCAGTGGTTTTTTATGAGAATGGCATGCTATTTATACCTAATTAAAACAAAAATTTTTTTAAATTAAAAAAAATTTTTTTTAATGTTTATTTTTGAGAGAGACAGAGACAGAATGTGAGTGGGTTAGGGGCAGAGAGAGAGGGAGACACAGAATCCAAAGCAGGCTCCAGGCTCTGAGCTGTCAGCACAGAGCCCAACGCAGGGCTTGAACTCACTAGCCGTGAGATCATGACTTGAGCCGAAGTCAGACGCTCAACCGACTGAGCCACCCAGGCTCCCTGAACAAAAATTTTTTTAATGTTATTTTTGAGAGAGAGAGAGAGTGCTAATGGGGGAGAGGCAGAGAGAGAGGGAGACAATCTGAAACAGGCTCTGTGCTGATAGCGCAGAGCCCGATGTGGGGCTCAAACTCATGAACCGTGGGATCATGACTTGAGCCAAAATCAAGAGTTGGTCACTTAACTGCCTGAGCCACTTGGGCGTCCCTTAGTCCTTAACTTTTTAAAAACAAACTATTAGATCATAACATACAAACATACATTTATGTACAGAATAGCAAAGAATTATAAAGGAAACCCCTGTGTATTCCCCACACCAAGCCAGGAAGTAGGACAGTGTCCGTATCCAATATGCATTCTGTATGTTCTTTTTTCTTTTTCTTTTCTTTTTTTTTTTTTTTTTTTTTTAATCACATTCTCCTCCCTGCCTCAGCAGAGGAAACTGCTGTTGTGAGATTTGTGGTAATTACTTCTTGTTTTTGGTCTCCTACTACACATCTACTTTCTCAGTTATGCAAACAGGGATGTTTTTTGATAAAATTTCACTGTTAATTTGTGAATGTCGCATGTACTTGAAAAATGTATTCATTTATTCAAATAATTTGTTTATTCCTTGCCTGCTTTTAGGTAACTGTGTTTATGTTTGTTTCTCATTGTGGTTTTATATTCATTTATAATACAGTGGTGGTGATGATGGTGATAATAGTAATGAATATTTATTAAATGGTTTTAAATGGAAGGTGCTATTTTGAGTGTTTCACGTGTATTAACTTATTTAGTCCTCATAATAACCCTAAAGGTAGATAACCTTATCTTCATTTTACAAGTGATGAAAACAGCCAGTCCTAGATAAGTTAAGTAACTTGGTCAAGATTATACACCTATTCTGTGGGATTTGAACCCAGCCAGTCAGACTGTACAGCCTGCATTCATAATTACTGTGTTCAGATTTTCTTCTTTCTTTGATTACTTGAAGCAAGAAATTTGTAGAGTGAACCTAAGAAAAGTATTTTGAATTCTCACAAGAGGTTAATATTAAACAGTTTAAAGAAATATTTTACCTAAATGCTTGGTTTGGTGTCAGTTGACATTTATTTGTTTGTATAGTCCAAATTATCAAAAAAGTACCCTAAATTTAATCTAAGTATCTAAATGCATATTAAACCAATAATTTCACAACGTTTGTAGTGAATTCTGAAATTTTGAAGCTAGATTTGATTGGTGTGTTTAAATTCATGATAGTATTCTAATTAATGCAAGAAACTAGTATGCAGTACCAAAAAACTTACATTTATTTTTGTTGTGATAAATGATGTAGCAGTTAGTACTTTACCCACATTATGAAATGGCATATAAATAAAAATTCAGTTAATAAGTTTCCTGTGCTACTGCTTGATACTGATAAGCATCTTCTGACAGTTTTTTGTTATGCTGCCTGAAAGCACTCAGTGTTTTATAAACTAAATTGAAATATTTCTTCATATAACTGTTTGAATATTTGTTACTAGGACTAGTGCCTTTCTAGTTTTTTTTTTTTTTTAACTTAGGAAGTTATTGCACATGTTTTTATGGGCCTAAAATAAAAGATAGATGAAAATGTAACCTACAAAAGGAAAATTTTAGAGAACTATAAAATTGAAATACTTCCGTTACTGGATTGAGGGAAAGGATGAGAGAGAGGCATCATGGTTCATTGCCTTTTTGAATCTGGATGTCTTGGGACAGTGTTGGTATTAATTGAAAGGAATGCTGGAATAGAAGGATTCTTGATTCCTGCATTATGTTGGGTAGGGATTAATTTTCTAGCTCATAGAGTAGAGCTAAAACAGACTCTTTTTTCCTTAAAGAAAAAAAAAGACTCCTAAGGTAGAAGTTACAAGCAAACTTAAATGAGAAGCCGTGGGTGAAGAAAGTAGGTGAATCTCTAGTGAAAGAGGACAATGTGTGTGCATTGACAGTACAAATGCTTGGTGGAGTTGTTTTGATAGCTTGCAGAATAGGAAGAAGAATGGTTTTCTATCAGTAGGTATAAAAGTAAATATAGGAAGATAGGGGCAGTGTAGATGCTGTTGCTTCTAGCTGTCCCAGGGAGACTGGTAAATCCTTTCTTTTCATTGGGCTACGTGGATGTTGTGTTGACTCTTAATAAGAGTAGCCAAACATTCAGGGGGCTGGATTGACCCAAACATATTGAGTGTGGGTTCAGTAAATACTTTGCTGAAAAGATTTAGCAAAAAGCCTGTTGCAGTTTTACATTTCAGACAAGCCACTGGCATCTAAATTTAAACTGCCTTGGAATCAAGTTGTATTACCTGGAAAAAAAATAGATGCTTATGGGCTTTTATTACTTTAAAGACAATTTGATGACCAAAAAAAAGGGTCTTCTGATAATATTAAGTTCATTTAGGAAGCCTGATAGCCCTTATGGAACTCAACGCAGAACATTTTCTGTGATTTTGTATATTGTGATTTATAACCAAAATTTTTTTTGTTGTCTTCAAGTTACCCTTCCTAACAGCTAAGCCTGGCTTAGCTCTGGAAGGCAGTGATTCTTTATGTGAATGGCATGTTATTTATTCCTAATTAAAAAAATTTTTTTTAATATTTAACTTTGAGAGTGCTAATGGGGGAGGAGCAGAGAGAGAGACAGAATCTGAAACAGGCTCTGAGCTGTCAGCGCAAAGCCTGATGTGGGGCTTGAATCCATTAATGTGTGAGATCATGATCTTAGCTGAATTGGATGTTCAACTGATTGAGCCATCCTGGTGCCCTTCTACCTAATTTCTAATGTGACTCAGTATTATTTGTCTATATGTATTTATATTTTTATTATGTATATATATATTATATATGTGTATCATGTGTAAGATTAACTTTGTATGTTTTATTTGATTTAGCTAAGTCTGTGTGTGGTCCACCTTAATATATGAATAATTTTTTCTTTTTTGTCTGTGGCACTGAGACTAAAGATTGAACTGAACTCCTTTGTTTAAAATTACAGAAATGTATTCTTGAAAAAGTTATTGGAAGGCGTAGATACATAACTTTTGTGTTTAATAGGGCCTTTCTAGATTCTAAAGGTATTAGTGCTGGGAAGCCTTACTTTCCTATTTTTGTTTGAATAAACTAAGAATGGCTTAAGAATTATAAATTACTGGGTGGCTGGTGGTTAAGCGTCTGGCTTTGGCTCAGGTCGTGATCTCATGGCTTATGGGTTGGAGCCCTGCATCAGGATCTGTGTCAGCATCACAGCTCAGAGCCTGGAGGCTCCTTTGGATTCTGTATCTCCTTCTCTCTTTGCCCCTCCCCCGCTTGTGCTCTTTCTCTCTCTCGCTCTCTCAAAAATAAACATTAAAAAAAAATAAAAAAAGATTTATAAATTACCATATGTTGTCACTTATAACAGATGGTTTATGTATTAAAACTGAATCTCTAGTATAAGGAGTGTGCATGTTAAGGAGAAATACTTGTAGGTAGAGCCAAGATTTTTCTTAGAAGATAGCCTCTGGTTCCTCCTCAATATATGGGGAGATAAGGGATTGAAGAACTTGGGTTCTGCACTATGAATCATGGCCATAATAATTTTATTCTGGAAAAAGTTTAAAGCAGGTAGTACCTCTAGATCACTTCCATGGTCAACTATACAACTCTCACAGTACCTTGTGAACATGTAATTGTAAACAATCTATTTTTCAGTGAAACTTCCAAAAGAGTAAAATGCAACTTCCTTTGCTCATGTTTTCCAGTCAACGTAATAGTATTGTGTATAGAATTATTGGATATTAGCCAGTTAGATTTTAGAGAATAGTTTTCTAAGAATGATTTTTCGAGTTTTATAGCACTTCTTGTAATATTAAATAGATTACAGGGATAGTTTTTATCTGAATCAATTTTTTTTTTGATGGTAATACTGTCCCATCAGTATGGAGAAAAATATATATGGTCAGTGTTCCATGTATTCAGCCAATGAAGAATTGGTTTTAAGGCATTAAGCTATAAGCTAAAAAGATAAGAAAAGAGTAATATTTAAATTGGTATATCTGATTGCTTAAAATATTGATGTAAGATTTGGCTTTTTATAGGTTCTGCAAATCAACAAGACTTTTCTTCAGGGAAAAGTGAAGATATGGGAGTAGTTCAGGAGAAGTCTACCAAAAGCCTTGTTATAGGTCCTGTAGACTTTCGTTTGGATAGCAGTGCAGTGCATCGAATTTTGAAAATGATTGTTTGTGCATTGGAACATGAATATGAACCGTACAGTGGACTAAAACCAGGTTGGTTTTTGGCTTAATTTTAAATCTCCTGGTTGTTGGTTTGAATGATTTTATAATCCAATTTGTTCTATTTTTGCTAAATTACACTTTTTAGGTAGTTTGCCTATTTGATTTTCATGGTTTTAGTTAATTTAAAGAATATACATGTGTGTAGAAGTTATGGGAGAGGTCAAGATTTAGAAATTGTATAAGTACTTTATTTGCCAGTATTTGTCAGTATTTCATTGCCACACCTTTTTGGTACTCTTTCCAGTATATATTCCTGAAATATAATTTTCTTCCCTTAATTGGATTCTAAGGAACAGACATGAAGATGGACTCTAAATGTACAAATTTAGCATTTAAGGAGACTGAGGTCTTACTGGTAAAAAAGAATTTGCTGTACACCTAATTTCTTCTACATGGCATGAAGGTATCATAGTTTCCTAAAATACAGCACTCGAGAGTAGGACATAATAGCATAGTAAAGGACCTTTGTGGGGTTAGACTATGGTTTGAATGCTGACTCCTTCTTACCTTAGGGAATTTAAGGAACATTACTGATTTTCCATTTCTCTGTCTTTCTAATGAGTTTAATTAAATTATTGTGACAGAGATGGTTAAATTGTCTCCCCAATATCCATTATCCTCCTATTTTATGGTAAAAGAAGTTTCTATGATAGAAATTTTTATGATAAAAATAAAGATGATATATCCATATATCCCAAGTATAGTCCTATGCCTCAAGGTTCTGGCTACCAGGATAGGAGCAGAAGTTTATGTGAGTTTTTGGGCCATGACTTTAAAAGGAAAAGTGCAAGCCTGCCTTTTTTCCTTTACCCCTTCCTTCTGGCTGGAAAAAATTAAAATGGCAGGAGCTGGAGCTGCTAGCTTAGACCCTGAGATGAAAGCTGCATTCTGGGATGACAGAACAAGGTGGGATCAACCTAGGTCTTTGGTAGCATGGTATCACTATGTCAACTCTTGGTCCCTTAGACTCAGATTGTTGTGTTAAAGAAATAAACTTTTGCTGTTGTTCAAACTTCTTTATTTGACTTTTGTCATTGCAATTTACTGTTATTCTAAATGTTACACTAATAGGACCAACTTTTAAAGTTTAGTGCATGTAATAGCATATAACACAGTGCCTAGTGCATAGTTAAGTGCTTGACATGTCTATGCATTCATTTCTTGCACTTTGCTTGAATGCTTACTCCATTACAGGCACTCTTAGAAGTGTTAGGATAGTATGTATAGAATGGCTAAAATAAAAAACAGTGATAGTACTGGGAGATGTCAGGGAGAATGTGAAGAAACTGGATCACTAATTCATCCCTGATGGGAATTTATAATATAGAACCACTTCTAAAAACAGTTTGGCAGTTTCTTTTAAAAACTAAACATGCAGCTACCGTATAGCCTAGCAGCTGTACTCTTGGGCATTTATCCCAGAGAAATGAAAACTTAGGTTTGCATAAAAATTAGTACATAATTTGTTTTTCTCATGTAAAAGTCCAAGCTGGTAGGTGCTCTAGTGGATTAGGGTAACTGTTCCAGGAGGTTGTCTTAGACCCAGAATTCCTTTTGTCTTGTTATTCTACCATTCTCTGAGACACGTCTCCTCTATATGGTAAGTGTTGGCCCACCATTACAATATTGAATTTGAATCAACAGGAAAGGGGGAACAAGAGAAAATGGTAGGTATGTAGTTTCATTTCATAATATGGCTCTGTCACCCATTGACCAAAACTTAGTAACACGTCCCTATAGCTAACAGCAGGAGAGGCTGGAAAGTATAGTTTCTGGGAGTTTCAATACTAAAGTTCAGAGGGTTTTGTTGCTAAAAGAAAGGTTGTAATTAGCAGTTTCTTCTACAGCGGAATTATGCCCTACACACATACAGACACACACACACGTATATATAACATGAATTTTTATCTGAAGCCGTTTATCATCTCAAAAACATGATTGTGTGTGTGTGTGTATGCACAAATTGAAATTGTTTCACACTTTTGGATATTTCTGTCAAAACACGAAAACCTCTCTTACTATTGGTATAAATGTATAGAAATGAAAAAAAAAAAAGGAAAGAGAATAGTAAGAGAATAGTAAGAAACAGTTTTCTTTGTAAAAAAAAAAAAAAAGTAGTTTAAATGGTGCTTGTCTTGTCATAGAATTTAGAATATAGAGTAATCATCTTTCCTGTATTTTAGCGAATTGTTACACTTACAAGTTTGGATTAGATTCCTGTACACTTTCAATGCTGTGAACACCTCTGAGAGTTCCTTTAATGGGAAGTGTTTTGTTAGGGGTATCTTCTGGGACATCTTCAGATACCTGCATTCTTTTTATCACAACCACTTTTTCATCAACATCAGTTTGTCTTCACTAAGTTCCCCTAGCTACATAGCAAGAGTCTTTCCAATGATATGCTGTTGATATTCCCACAGTCACCTGTTTCTTCCCTAACTCCTTGTATGTTACCAGTATGTTTCTTTGCTGCACTTTCATCTTTGATTGGCAGTTCTGTTTAAATTATACATTTTTGCAAAATGTCACATAGGTTTATCACTGGTAAACAAGGAGGCAATGCAACTACATGCTTTGCTGTCTATACATAGTTAAATAGCAGGTATGAGATACCAGTAACCAAACCTGACAGACTTTGAAAGAAGTGACATGATTGATCACTGATCGTGATGCACATTTTTTCTTTATGTTATGATTTATGGAAAGAAGAACTAGTAGTAAGTCTTGTACTTTAAGTAGTTATTATACTGTGGTAACTGTATATACTGATAATATACAGTATTATACCGTGGAACTATTTTTTGGGGGGGGGGGAACTGGCATTTTTAACTAAAACAAGATAACAAATTCATTCATACATATCAGAACTGTGCAAAGTAAGAGCTACTTGATATGAGTGCATATGTATTTAATCTTAAGTACTTAATTCTCCATTTTTAAACTATTGTGTAGGGGTATAGTTCTGTGAATTTTGCAGACTTAACCACATTTGTGTAACTGTTCAAGAAATGGTGACTTAACAGCACTTCAGAAGTCCCCTTTGTGCTCTCCTCTGGTTACTCCTCTGACCCCAAGGGAAACCATTCTTCTTACTTCTAACATGGATTTAGTTATTTTGCTTATTTTATAATTCATGTAAATGGAATCACACAGTATGTATCTTTTGTCACTGGCTTGAGCTTAAATTATGAGATTCATTTCATTGTTATATAGTATCCCTTTATATGAATATACTATAACTTAATTATCCATTATGTTGGTGAGTAGTTTCTAGTTTTTGGTTATTATGATAGTGATGCCACATTCTAGTACATGCCTTTTGGTAAATGTGTACTTTTGGGCATGGAAGAGTGGAATCACTTAGGTAAAAGGACTGCATATGTTCACTTTTAGAAGATAATTCCAAACTGTTTTCCCAAGTGGTTAAACCACTTTATGCTCTTATCAGCGGTTTGAAGAGTTTTAATTGCTCTTTACTGGGGGCTGGCAAACTATGACTTACTGCCTCTTTTTGTGCAACAGATGAGCTGATAATGGATTTTGTGTTTTAAATGGTTGGAAAAAAAAAAAAAGAAATACACTTTATGACGCATGAACTCTATGTGAAATTTAATATTCAGTTTCTATAGGTAAAGTTTTATTAAGACATAATCATGCTCATTCAGTTATGTATTGTCTATGGCTGCTTTTGTGCTACAGTGGCAGAGTTGAGTAGTTGTGACACACTATATGGCCCACAAACATAAAATATTTGCTATGTGGCTATGTAAAAAGTTTGCTGCATGCTTGCCAGCACTTAGTAGTAGTCTTTTTCATTTTAACCATTCTAATGGGTCTGCAATGCTATTCCATTTGCATTTATCTGATAACTGATGATATTATCTAGCTTTTGATAGAATTTTTGTCCATTTGGATATATTATCTTTTGCTTGTTCAGATGTTTTTTTCACCTATTTTTCTATTGAATTGTTCATTAATGATTTTTATGTGGTTTTGCATTAGACATTTTTTAGTATGCTCTGAGTCCTTTGATAGTATGCTCTAAGTCCATCTATCTATCTACAGCAAATATCTTCTCCCTGTTTGTGGCTTGCTTTTGCATTATCTTAATGGTGTTTTAACGAACAGAAGCTGTTATTCTTTTAACAAAAGAGATTAAAAATTTCTTTAAAATATTAAAAATATCTTAAAATAAAATATGTAAATTTTTATATAGTAAAGACATAAATTTATATTCTATAGTAATGTAACTTGTATTTGTTAAAGTTAATGTTATTTTTCAACTGTTTCATTGTTGAAAAGAAAAATACAATTTGACCTTAAAATTTGGGAACAGTTAGTTAATCATTTAAAAAATTATTTAAAACAATTTTTTATTATATTTGTATTATTTCATTTTAGATATTAAGGATGAAAATGAAACCATGCTGAATCCTGAAGAAGTGGCATCTTTGGAGGAATATATTCCTACCCGACATACAAGTATTACTCTCCTCAAATGTACCTGTACTATTTTCATGGCTGAATTCAACTTGTTGGATCATTTGTTGCCTGTCATTATGGGAGAAAAGGTATATTTTGGAGTTTACTACTTTTTTCCTCATATATGCATATTTGTAGGTCCTATGCTATTGTAAGGAAGGTGATTGAGTAAAAGAATATGTGCTTATATACTTATCCATGGTGATGTTAAAGCAATGTAACTATGATTGTTAATTCTTAGAAAGTTGTGTGTGTGTATGTGTATATGCATATATATGCATATTTTTAAATCTCAAGGTAAGGCTGTATAAAGAAATGTTGAAGAGCATGGGTCTAGAGGTCAGTCCATATACAAACTATGACACCTTGCTTTTATTTCTAAACTTATTTCTGAGAAACAACAAAAAAAACCATTTTTCAGGTGGGCTGACAGATTCAGCTAGCTAGTAAAGAAGCAACAAGCCTAGGTAGATTCAGATGGTTTATTACTTACATATAGACAGCAAAAACAAATCATTAATGGTGTCAGCTTGCCGTGTCCCTTTCAGGACGACCTTGAAACTAGAGGGCCAAAATGACATGCAGCACACATGGTAGGGTACCCTGTTGTCAAGAGTTCAATTCCACACTTCATCTAAGCAGTTGTATAGCTACAGCTGTACCCTGAGAGGGGTAAGTGGAAACTCTGTGTCTCACCTGAATGAGGGATGCTACTAGCAGTCTCCCTCAAGAGAAGAAGGTGAGAAGTGGTTTTTTAGAAGATCTTTGCAAGACTGGACCAGTTGATTGGGTGTCCCCACTGTGGCTCAGGTCATGATCTCACAGTCCGTGGGCTTGAGCCTCGCGTCGGGCTATGCTGACAGCCCAGAGCCTGGAGCCTGCTTCAGATTTTGTGCCTGTCTTTCTCTGCCCCTCCCCTGCTCATGGTCTGTCTCTCTCAAAATTGAATAAACATTAGAAAAAATAAAAAAATTCTTTGCAAGACCACCTATCTTCTCATGGTCTGAGAGTCATGGGATGTTCTACCAAGGTTTAGGTCTGCTGTGGTTGCATCTTGCCTTCGTGTGGTCTACATAGATTTGTGGAAGATTGTCAGGGTGGCACAGAGGTATTCCCTTACAGTACCTAGCTCTTAGAATTATTTTTAATAATAAATGAGATAATGCACATGAATGATTTTGCACATATTAAGAACACAATAGTAATTACTATTGTTGTTGTCAGTGAGGACTTCCTGGATGATTAATATTTGTTTTAGGCCATACACAATGTATTGCTTTCTGCATTTGCCATATACATAATAAGCTGTTATTTGTTATTTTTATTCTTTTGGCTATATTTCTTTTGATATCTACATAATGATAATGATAGAAGGAAAAAGTATCCTAACTTTGAGAAGAATTTGTGGAAGTATGACAGGAAGTCAGTTGCCTATGATACAGTAGTTTCATTTTGTGTATCTGTGCCCTGTCATCCACTGGCAGTTGTATTGCTGGGTAAAGAGATTGTCTGGGGAAAATGTCAATGGAGAAAAAGTGTATTGATACTAGACATGAACTTCAAAACAACTATGGTTAATGAGTTCAAGAAAGAGACAAAAAGGTAGAAGGTTTCAGAAGAGACCTCGATCCATAAAAAAAAGAATCAAAACATTCTGGCACTGAAAACTATAGCACAAGTTAGAAAAATGGGATGGAAAAAGATGTATCATTTAAATGCAAATCCAAGGAAAAACAGTATGGCTAATCTAATACTGGAAAATTGTAGAGCTTAAGACCAAGAAGCATTTTTAGAAATGGTTATTTCATAATAAGTGTTAACGTCAAGAATAGAACAACGTAGATAATTCTTAGAGATGGTATGTTGAATGAAAGCAGGCAGTAATAAGTATGTACTGTATGATTCTGTAAAGTTCAAGAACAGGTAAAACTAATCTGTGGTGATTGTAATGAGAGTGAGTATTGGCTACCTCTGGTGGCGATCCAATATGTTGCCTGGGAAGGGATATAGGAGAGCCTTCTAGAATGCTTGAAATGGGTGGTGGTTACAGATGTAAAATTTTGTTGAGCTCTTCACTTAATGTTTGTATGCTTTACCATATGTTATACCTCAGTAATCCAAAATAAAATCACTTGAAAAAGTAATTTCTTAATAAGTGTCATTTAAAAATTACTAATAGTCAGAAAAGCATGTTCAACCATGTTCAACTTAGTCACTTTTAGGCACAGTGTTTGTGAGTAGTGGCACTGTTGGCTTTTTGGAGTTGATAAGTATTGCATTAGCATTTACCATCTTTAGCCAGTGCCTGCTAAATCCTAGTATTGCTCCCCAATTATTGTGACAATGAAAGACAGGCAAAACTGTGAAGCCACTCTTGCCACACGTATTTTCATGTACGTCTGGATGGAAGGTCATACTGTACCTCTTTGAGAATGACAGTATGGCATTTTAGGGGACTAAGTTATTTCTAAGACCCAAAGGGGTTGCTTGCTAATCAGGGTTCATACTCTGGACATCTTGCAACCTACCTGCATTTATTTGGAAGCTTGGAAAGGTTCTGTAACACTGAAAGTACCAAGACTAATGCAAAATTCTTAGGATTTTATGAGCCTTTAGCATGTTATTTTTAGTAGATATGGATCAGGGATTTTTCCATCCTGCAAATTTTACTTCTTGTGTGAGTAGTCTTATTGGTTTCTTAGTCATCTAAATATGAATAAAGGATAAGAAGACAAATGGTGGCTGGCTCTGAGATACCTAGGACAATATTTAGGAATGGTCGAGCATAGGAAAATGCCTTTAAATGTGCTGAAGCACACATAGTGAACTCTTCCAGTTGATTGAAAAATAAAAAGTTTAGCTAAATGATTAGTAATAATTTTACAATAAATACACATTTTTTGAAATCTAGGACGTACTTAAAAATATGTAGAAGATGTTTATATTTGGTTATGGTAAAAGAGTCCCACAGAAAGTCATCATTTTGTAGATTGATTTGATAACATTGCAAAAAATGCTAGTCTGAGACTTATATAGAGGGGATTGCATGCCAATCACTGTTTTCCTGAAATATAAATTGAACTCTGTTATTTTCTAGAACTCAAGTAACTTCATGAATACTACAAACTTCCAGTCTCTTCGGCCTTTGCCATCCATTCAGATACTGGTGGATAAAATTAATCTGGAACATTCTGTGCCAATGTATGCTGAACAGTTGGTGCATGTGGTCAGCAATCTTACTCAGCCATCTGATAATTTGCTTCATTATTGCTATGCACACTGCTACCTTAAGGTAGGAAAAGTGAATTTTGTTTATTAGTACCTCTTTGGCTCTCGGAGAATTAATTAAATAGCTTTTTTCCTGGAGTTGTAACTTCAAAGTTAGTATCCCATAAGATGAGATTTAAATGATATATAATAGATATTCATTATTCAACATAATTAAATAAAAGTGTACCTCTTTTGAAGTTACTTCTTCATTTATTTGGGATTAATAGCTTGATGTTTATAAGATAATGTTAATTATGATTTTTGAAGATTTTGTATGTCACCGATGGTAATTATTAGTGTGAAGGACCACTTAGTTTATAGGGATTTTTTTTTTTAATTTTTTAATATTTATTTATTTGTTTTGAGAGAGAGACAGAGCACAAGTAGGGGAGGGGCAGAGAGAGGAGACACAGAATCTGAAGCAGGCTCCAGGCTCCGAGCTGTCAGCACAGAGCCTGACTTGAGTCTCGAACTCACAAACTGTGAGATCACAACCTGAGCCGGATGCTTAACCAACTGAGCCACCCAGGCACCCCATTTTATAGGTATGTTTTAAAAAACTTATGATTTCTTTGAGGGGAGCATTTTTGTGAGATAATGCTTTATAAAGGATTAGCACATTTGTTTTTTTTAGTTACTTTCCTCTTACTGAATTGATGTTAATTTCTTGACACAAAAGGAGAACCTTTAATGCTTTAAATCAAGTTACAGAAATTATTGGGAGGCATAATGCATAAATAATGCATTCCAGTATAGGTACATAAATAAACCCAAATGTTGAGTAATAAGTAGTTTTGCTAAGCAAACACAGATGTATAGTTTAAGTAGAGACAACATATATCTAATCAAATTCTTTTATGGACTAAAGCAAACTATACAAACTTGAATTCAAGCGTAAGTACTAGATGCACTAAATTTCATGTAAAGGACTCCAAAATTAGAGAACTCCAAAAGCATATTCCTGATTTTATTGGTTTATGCTTTATTGTTCCATGTTTCAAAGTTTTAAAATATTTACATATTTGTAGGGCATAAAGAAACCAATATAAATGTAACAGTTTTAGATCACCTCTAGTTTAAGATGTTGAAATTTGTTTTCAAACCATGTAGAGTAGAATGACGTGATTTCCTAGAAGTCCATGTGAAGCCCATTTTTAAGAAGATGGTGGCGACTCTACTCCCTTGATGAGAGTGACCCTCTTTCAAAGGGGTGTGGACACAGGAAAGTGTGATTCACAGGAGCCATTATTGGAATTATTTATCACAGTGTTTTATGTCATGTGGAGAGTAGCAGAAAGTATTTTTGAAAGCTAGATATATAGGTAATATTTTATATTTGTGCTTTTTTATTCATTCTTGTAATTCACTGAAGTGTATTTTTCCAAATATTTTTATGACTTGAATACCAGATTATAATGTTCAGAATATTTGCCTTGTTTTGTTGAAACAGGACTAATTTTAGGCAGTTCACTAACCTTTCCAAGGTATTCTGCTTACGTAGGGGTCATCAGTTTGGTAAATACTAAGTTCTTTACATAGTGCAGACACTCAGCATTAAAGATGAATAAGGCATGTCCCATCCTTTAGGAGAATGGTCACCAAAGCCAATGGTCACCAATGTGGTTGTCCTCCATACTGACATAAAAGTTACTGGGATTGTTGTTTACTACTACTGTTGTTAATAAGTTGAAAGCTCACTTAATTCTAGTATAATCTAGATAAATTTATGTTTTGGGAAAAGGTCTTTTGCTTTTACACATAAAAGTTGTCTTTTATATTTTGGTTAATTTGACTAGAGCTATCTATAATGGGTAAGTTAAGTATTCCAGGAAGTTTGTTGTTGGGCAGAGCAAGAATATTATATGTAGAAAAACTTGTCATTGACATTAAGAATATTGAATACTTTAAAATATAAAGCCTTGAGTCTTGAATATGTTATTGTATTTTGGGTGCTTGTTCAGTGGCCTGGTACATTTTTAAATGTTCAGGATTTGGTATAGAGAGTTTTAGTTTTTATTTGGACTGTTTGGAACTGACTCAAAATACTGATTTGTTGTAAAGTTTATAGCAGTTCATGTTACTTGGCATAATTACTATAACCTTTGAGAAGGTTTCCAAAGATAAATTTTCCTATTATAGTGCTAAAATATTATAGTAGAGGTTTTAAATCTTTTTTTCATGTGTGTGGCATTTTAGGCCTTAAGTAATTTTCAGTTAAATACTTAAATGCTCAAGTTTTACTTTTGTATACCTAAATTTAACTATAGTGACTGTGGTGAAATGGTGTGTAGCATCAATTTAATGTAATTAAATTTATTTTTATTTTTTTCTTAAAATTTTTTTAAATGTTTATTTAAAATATTTTTGAGAGAGACAGACTGCGAGCAGAGGAAAGGCAGAGAGTGAGGGAGACACAGAATCCTAAGCAGGCTCTAGGCTCTGAGCTGTCAGCACAGAGTGCTAGGGCTCAAACCCATGAACTGTGAGATCATGTCTTAAGCTGAAGTCAGTCACTTAACTGACTGAGCCACCCAGGCGCCCCTATAATTAAATTTTTTAATTGGGAGAGTTTGCATGGATGTGTGAAGAAAACTCGCAGATTGAACTTACTTTTACATGTCTTATCAAGTCCTCTCTGTTTAACTGCTAAACCCATCCTTTAAGTGTGTGTGTGTGTGTGTGTGTATAGCATCAAGTAGCAAGGACATTGCAAAGCATCTGATGATTGAAACATGAAGAAAGTAACTTCATGAAAGCACCCTATAAACTACAATAATATATAAATTTTAGGCCTTGTTACTCATAAGGATCAGCTATGGCAGATGTTTCAGAGAGATCAAAGAAATTATAGTAGAATCAAAACCCTTGGAGTTTGTAGATTTGGTAATTTTCAACCTCAACAAAATAGTATTCTCTGGGGGTTTGGAGAAATGGTGCTTTTATACATGTCTGGTAAGTGTATAAATTGGTATCATTTTGGAGAGTACTTCTGCAGGATCTAACTTGAAAAAAATCTGCCTCATACCCATCCATTCCAATTTTCAATGTCTATCCTAAAGCAAGGGTCAGCAAACTTTTCTTTAAAAGATCAGACAGTAACTATTTTAGACTTTGGGGACCAAGATACAAAATTTAGTATCTTATATAATACTTAAATAATAAGAGAACAAATTTCCACAGATTTTGAGTTGATGAAAGTAAAAATGTTTTAGTGTACACTTTTTTCATAATACAGTTTTACTAATGAGAAGAATGGAATTCTTTTTCTTGGGGTAACATTTCACCTCATTGGGGTTCCCACTTAGTGTTCCCTGTCACCAAATGGATTATGAATGTTCGTATGTAAAAATTATTCATAGCTTGTAGGCAGTACAAAAACAGGCATTGGGTGAAATTTGACTTGTGGTTTGCTGACCCCTGCCCCAGAGAAATTTTTGCATATGGAAATATACACAACTGGAGGTCTGGATATGCTCACAGGGATAGCTCTCTCCAGTGTAATTTTTGGCGGGAATCCTAGGAAGCGTAATGGTATACATAGGTATGGCACCATATATGTAAATGAAGAAAACAAAATAATGCTAAAGATTGTTCTCAGATATATGAAGTATAACAAGTAGATAAAGGTATAACAAACAAGTGGACAGGAGACATCCCAAATTTAACTCCTCCCCTCCTACCCCCCCTTGTAATCACTAACCTACTTTCTGTTTCTATGTATTTGCCTATTCTGGACATTTTCTCTTTCTTTTTCTTTCTCTTTTTCTTTTTATTTTTCTCTTCTTTTTCTTCTTTTTCTCTTTTCCTTTTTCTTTTTCTTCTCTTGAGAGGGAGGGAGAGCGAGAAAGAGAGAGAGAAGATAGAGAATCTCAAGCAGGCTCCACGCCCAGCGCAGAGCCTGACCTGGAGCTGCATCTCATGACCGTGAGATCTTGACCTGAGCCCAAAATCAAAGAGTCCAATGCTTAACCAACTGAGCTATTCAGGCACCCCCTCGACATATATAAAAGAAATCCTACAGCATATGCTGTTTTGTGTCTGGCTTTTTTCACTTAGCATAATGCTTTTAAGGTTCATTCATATTGTAGCATGTATCAGGATTTTATTCCTTTTTTATGGCTGAAGAATAATATTATATGAATATACTGTATGTTGTTTATCCAATTATCTGTTGATGTGCATTTGTGTTGGTTCTAGTTTTTGGCTATTATGAACAATGTAGTTATGAACATCCGTGTATAGATTTTTGTGTGAAGACAGGTTTTCTTTTGGTTATATACCTAGGTGTGGAGTTGTCTGGTCAAATGGTAACTCTATTTTTAACATTCTTAGGAAGCACAGAACTTTTTCCCAAAAGGATTGTTAAATTGTTTTTCCTGTTCTACTACCACCACATTTTTTACTTCTTCACATCTTTACTAATACTTGTTATTGTCGGTTATTTTGATTTTATTCATCTTAGTGGTCGTAAAATGGTATTTCGTTCTGATTTTGATATATGTTTTCATAATGTTTAGTGATGTTGAACTTTTTTTTTTTCATGTGCTTATTGGCCATTTAGATATATCTTCTTTGGAGAAATATCTATTCGGATCTTTTGCCCATTTTTGAATTGTCTGTTACTGAGTTACAAGCATTCATTAGGTATTCTGAAGGATTTTGTTTCTTTAAAAGTGTAGGTGACAAGCCAATTTGACAATAAATTATATTTAAAAAAGTGTAGTTGACAGAATGACAGTATTCATATTTTAAAAATTCTGGGTAATGAAAAAATTTATTTTCTCAGTTAAATTGTTAGTGGGCTAAGTGAGGAGAAAATATTTAATTTCTCTCCATAAGAAAAAAACGTAATTGTCATTTTCAGTCCAGAGCTTTTTTGTTTCAGTGGATATATGAGCAAAAACTAGATTTAGAGGGTTTAAAGAATGAGTAGGCAATGAAAAAAAATGCAGCATTCTCCAGGCTTCTCTGTCAAGATACTTGCTGATTAAAGATGAGAAATGGAATTTTACTGAAGGTTGGAGAAGAGATAGTGGTGAGAAAGTTTTTTAAGAATTAAGTGGAGGGGCACCTGGGTGGCTCAGTGGGTTAAGTGTCAGACTTTGGCTCAGGTCATGATCTCGTGGTCCATGGGTTCGAGCCTTGTATCGGGCTCCGTGCTGACAGCTCAGAGCCTGGAGCCTGCTTTGGATTCTGTGGCCCCCTCTCTGTCTGCCCCCACTTGTACTGTGTTTTTCTGTCAGTCTTTGCCAAAGATAAATGAACATTAAAAAAAATTAAAAAAGAAAGAATAAGTGGAGAATCTAGCATACTTTTTTGAGAGGGGAAAGAGGAAGTGGAGGGAGGAAGCAAGGCAGAGTGAAATTGTGAGCTAATATATGAGCTAACTCAAATGAAGCATCAAATTGCTGTTCTGGCAATATGGAGTTTTGAAGAAGTCCTTTATCCTTATTGGACCTCACTTTCCCATATGTGAAATGAAGTGGTTTATTTAATATCTAAGCAGTTTTAGCTCTGAAGTTCAGTTTTTAATCAAATAGATCTGATTCCACCTCCTGAAGGCTTTTCCTTCCCCAAATGCTCATTATTCTGTAGAATTTTCACTATAATCCTTCTTTCTTTAGTTTTTGCTTATTCCAATGTATTTCTGTAAATGGATTAACTTTTTTTTTTTTTTAACTGTTTTACTTTTTTTATTTTTGTAAAATACACTTAACATAAAAATTACCAGGGTGCCTGGCTGACTCATTCGGTAGAGGATGCAACTCTTGATCTCTGGGTTGTGAGTTTGAGGCCCACATTAGGAGTAGAGATTACTTAAAAAACAAAACAAAGGAAAACAAAAAAACATAAAAATTACCAGTTGCAGAATTTTTAGTTGTATAGTTCAGGAGAGTAACTACGTTCATAATTGTGCAAGTGTCATTACCATCCATCGCCAGAATCTTCTCATGAACCCAAACTAAAACTTGATTAAATTATTCCAAGTTCTCTCTCCTCTGTCCCTGGGTAACCACCATTCTACCCTTTGTTTCTATGAATTTGACTACTTAGTACCTCATATTAGTGGAATCATATGATGAATGTCCATTTAACTGTTGTATTTTATTAAGATACTGTTTCTAAGATTCATCCATGTCATAGCATAATTTAAACTTGCTTACAGTTTGAGTCTGAATAATACTACATTGTATTTATGTACCACATTTTGTAAATACACTCTTTCATTGATGAACACTTGGGTTATTTCCACATTACCTGTTAACTTCACTGATTTTATTTATTTTCTATATATAGCCTGAAATGGAGTGCTAAATAATATTGTAATTTTATGTTTAATTTAATTTATTTTTATTTTTTTGGTTTTAAAATTTTAAGTTTATTTATTTATTTTGAGAGAGAAAGAGACCGGGACAGGGGTGGAGAGAAAGAGAATCCCAAGTAGGCTCCACACTGTCAGTGCAGAGCCTGATGTGGGGCTCGAACCACAAATCATGAGATCATGACCTGAGCGAAAGTCAGATGTACTTAGCTGACTGAACCACCTAGGTGCTCCATGTTTAATTTTAAATACACAGCATATGATTATGAATAGCAGCTGTGCTATTTTATATATTTTTTTAAATATTAAAAAAGGTTTCATTTAAGTTCCTGTTAGTATACATGTAATGTTAATTTCAGGTGTACAACATAGTGATTCAATACTTCCATACAACACCTGGTGCTCGTCACAAGTGCACTCCTTAATCCCATCACTTATTTAACCCATTCCCCCACCCATCTCCACTATGGTACCATCAATTTGTTTGCTATAGTTAAGAGCATGTTTCTTGGTTTGCCTTTCTCTTTTTTCACCCTTTGGTCATTTGTTTTCTTTCTTAAAATCCACATAGAAGTGAAAGCATCTGGTATTTTTTTCTGACTTATTTTACTTGTGTAATAACCTATAGGTCCATCTGAGTTGTTGCATATGACAGGATTTCTTTCTTTTTTATGGCTGTATGGTAATACTTCGTTGTGTGTGTATATGTATATACCTCATCTTTATCCATTAATTAGTCCGTGAGTACCTGGGCTTTTTCCATCATTTGGCTGTTGTGGCTGCTGCTGCTATATAAACATTGAGATGCTTGTATCCCTTTGAATTAGTATTTTTGTATTCTTTAGGTAAATACCTAGTAGTGCCATTGCTGAGTCATAGGGTAGTTCTATTTTTAACTTTCTGAGGAACTTCCATACTGTTTTCCAGAGTGGCTGCACCAGTTTACATTCTCACCAACAGTGCAAGAGGGTTCCCCTTTCTCCACGTTTTTGCCAGCATCTGTTGTTTCTTGTGTTCTTGAGTTTAGCCATTTTAACAGGTTTGAGTTTTGTATTTGTATTTGTTACAGTTTTGATTTGTATTTCTCTGATAATGAGCAACATTGAACATCTTTTCATGTGTCTGTTGGCCATATGGATGTCTTTTTTGGAAAAAGACATACATATTCATGTCTTCTGCCCATTTTTTATTTGGGTTATTTGGTTTTTGGGTGTTGAGTTTGATAAGTTCTTTATATATTTTTGATACTAAATCACTGTTGGGTATGTCATTTCCAAATATCTTCTCCGATTCTGTAGGTTGCCTTTTAGTGTTGTTGATTGTTTCCTTTGCTCTGCAGAAGTTTCTTATTTTGATGCAGTCCCAAAAGTTTATTTTTGCTTTTGTTTCCCTTGCCTTTGGAGACGTATCTAAAAAGCAGTTGCTATGGCTGATGTCAAAAAGGTTACTGCTTGTGTTCTCTTCTAGGATTTTTATGTTTTCAAGTTTCACATTTAGGTCTTTAATCCATTTTGAATTATTTTTGTGTATGGTGTAAAAAAGTGGTCCGGTTTCATTCTTCTGCATGTTCATGTCCAGTTTTCCCAATACCATTTGCTGAAGTGGCTTTTCCCCATTGGATATTCTTTCCTTCTTTGTCAAAGATTAATTGACCATATAGTTGTGGCTTCATTTCTGGGTTTTCTATTTTGTTCCATTGATCTAAGTGTGTATTTTTGTTAACAGTGCCACACTGTCTTGATCACTACAGCTTTGTAGTATAACTGGAAGTTCAGAATTGTAATGCCTCCAGTTTTGTTTTTCTTTTTCACGATTGCTTTGGCTATTTGGGGTCTTCTGTGGTTCCATACAAATTTTAGGATTGTTTTTTTCTAGCTCTGTGAAAAATGCTGGTAGTATTTTGATAGGGATTGGATTAAATATGTAGACTGCTTTGGGTGGGATAGACATTTTAACAATATTAGTTTTCATCTATGAGCATGGGATATTTTTCTATTTATGTCATCTTAAGTTTCATTCATAATTGTGTAGTTTTCAGAGTACAGGTCTTTTACTTCTTTGGTTTATTTCTAGATATTTTATTGTTTTTGGTGCAATTGTAAATGGGATTGATTCCTTAATTTTTCCTTCTGCTGCTTCATTATTGGTGATAGAAATGCAACAGATTTATGGATGAAGTTTCATCATGAAGTCAATGCTTGATTTTTTTTTTTCTGTCCCTTTAAGAAAGGGACATATCTTTAGGATGTTGGTTATACTATTGTACCGGGTGTCTTAAAATGACAATAGCATAAAAATGATTTATTTTACATCACAATTAGTATGTTTTCATTGTCATTTACAGTTAGTGTGTTTTTATACTTTTTGCCTTTTATTATTGAAAATTATAATATAGCATAGTAATTTTATTAAAAACTTACTAGAAATTTTTTATATTTCTAAATCTACAGTTTCTTCTATTTATGTTAATTCAAGGACATTGTAAAGTGTTAAAATATAGATGATAAATTTTTAATATTCTAATTGGATTTTTTAAAAGGCGGCACTACATGTTGAATTGTTCATTTAATGTGATGTATAAGTCATCTTATTCAAGGTGACCTTTCCTTCAGCTAAAATTTTTATTGGTATTTACACTTACAGCTTCATACGTTTTTTGCTGGTTCAGATGATTAGTTTGCAGTGTTCAGTACTTTTACTCTGTTTCTGAGTATATAAACTATCCTTGGTGAAAGCAACTTCAATTTATACTCTGTTTCCATTTTTCTAGGTAAAGTTTTTGTAATGTTGGTTAAGGGCTATGGACAAGTTAGTTAAGTAGGTATTATAAATCTATGTATTTCATTACTGTAATTAAAATTTTTTTTAGCGTCTATTTATATTTGAGAAAGACAGAGAGAGAGAGAGAGAGAGAGAGAGAGAGAGAGAGAGAGCGCGCACGTGAACGGAGGAGGGGCAGAGAGAAAGGGAGACACAGAATCCAAAGCAGGTTCCAGGCTCTGAGTTGTCAGCACAGAGCCCGATGTGGGGCTCAAACTCATGAACCATGAGATCACGACCTGAGTTGAAGTCAGATGCTTAACCGACTGAGCCACCCAGGCGCCCCTAAATTTTTTTTTAATGTTTATTTATTTTTGAGAGAGACAGAGACAGAATACGAGTGAGTTAGGGGCAGAGAGAGAGGGAGGCACAGAAGCCGAAGCAGGCTCCAGGCTCTGAGCTGTCAGCACAGAGCCCAACACAGGGCTCCAACACATGAATGGTGAGATCATGACCTGAGGGGAAGTCGGACGCTTAACGGACTGAGCCACGGAGGTGACCCTTCGTTATTGTAAATTTTTTTTTTTTTTAAGTAATATCATTTATTTATTTATTTTTTTTTCCTTGCGTGCTGGATTTTATTTATTTATTTATTTTTTAATATATGAAATTTACTGTCAAATTGGTTTCCATACAACACCCAGTGCTCATCCCAAAAGGTTCCCTCCTCAATACCCATCACCCACCCTCCCCTCCCTCCCACCCCCCATCAAACCCTCAGTTTGTTCTCAGTTTTTAACAGTCTCTTATGCTTTGGCTCTCTCCCACTCTAACCTCTTTTTTTTTTTTTTTTTTTTTTTCCTTCCTCTCCCCCATGGGTTTCTGTTACGTTTCTCAGGATCCACATAAGAGTGAAACCATATGGTATCTGTCTTTCTCTGTATGGCTTATCTCACTTAGCATCACACTCTCCAGTTCCATCCACGTTGCTACAAAAGGCCATATTTCATTTTTTCTCATTGCCACGTAGTATTCCATTGTGTATATAAACCACAATTTCTTTATCCATTCATCAGTTGATGGACATTTAGGCTCTTTCCATAATTTGGCTATTGTTGAGAGTGCTGCTATAAACATTGGGGTACAAGTGCCCCTATGCATCAGTACTCCTCTATCCCTTGGATAAATTCCTAGCAGTGCTAATTTAAAAGAGAGTTGGGGGCGCCTGGGTGGCTCAGTTGGTTGGATGTCCAACTTCAGCCCAGGTCATGATCCCATGCTCTGTTGGTTCGAGCCCCGCGTCGGGCTCTGTGCTGACAGCTCGGAGCCTGGAGCCTGCTTCGGATTCTGTGTCTCCCTCTCTCTCTCTGCCCCTCCCCTGCTTGCACTGTCTTTTTCTGTCTCCCAAAAATATATAAATATTAAAAAATGAAAAAGAGAGTTGGAAATTGGTTATTTTGAATAATTTTGGGGGGGAGAAAGAGGGAAAGAGTGTGTTTTGGGGGTACAGAGGGAGATAGGAAGAGAGAATCTTAAGCAGGCTGCACTCCCAGCCTGGAGCCCTATGTAGGGCTTGATCTCATGACCGTGAGATGATGACCTGAGGTGAAATCAAGATTTGGACACTCACCTGAATACTGAGCCACCTAGGCTGCCCTGAAATAATTGCTTTTGATATAGTAGGTAGGCCCTCTTTCATTATATTTGCCTGAATGTTCTCTTAGAAGTGTCTCTGAACAGCATACAAATTTAATAATAGTTTAAAAAATATTACAGAATAAGGTATGGTTTCCCCAGAGTCTTTTGCAGTTCTGCAAACATCCAGCAGGGATCTCCTCTACACCCAGTTACCATCTGAGTATAATTACTGATAGTGTCTGTGATTATACTGTTTGGGCATTTTATAGAATATTAGTGCCTTGAGAGAGTTCTTAGTTGGACACAGATAATGTAATATGATAAAATATTAACCTTATTCACAGTCTAGAAATATTTGGAGGTTGGGCAATGTTTTAAAATGTTTTTTATTAAATGGCATAGTAATTGTAAAGTTTAGAATCTTTTACAATGGGCCTTTTAGAGGAAATGTGAAATGCTGAAATTGCACAGTGCCTAAAAATTCTTTGCATACAGTATTGCTCAGAACAAGTCTTTAAAGAGAATGGATGTGGATAACTTAATTTTCAAGGTTGATCATTTAAGTATTAGAAACATTTTTTTCTCAATCTGTATTTCTTGCCACGTGGTGACAGTAGGATTTACAGGAATTAATAGGTGTTCACTTTCATTTTCTTTGATAGTAATTAGGTAGGTCTTTTGAAATGGAGTTTTTCTTTAAAAATAATGTAATTCTAACTAATGTCTCATTTCTAAAAAATTATTTTGTTCACTTAAAACTGACTTCAAAGGAAATGATTTGACATTGTCAGTTTGATGAATGATAGGGACATGATAGCTTTTTGAAACCATTTGGGAATAGTTTAATACTTTTTTAAGAAAATGATCATCAGTTTGTAAGTTCATTGAATGAAAGTATTTTTGAAAATTGAACAATCTTAAACATGTTTCATTGTAGAACTTATCAGTTAATATAAATCCTAGAGATAGGAAATTCAGTGCTTTATGAATCCAAGGAGTAAAAAATAATAAGGAAAGATAAGTGTTAGGGTTAACTTACTTTAGTATGTTGTTGGAAACCAGTAACTTTGTTTTGTATCCCTGTGTGTTAGTGTTTTATGTTTGAGATGTTTATCTTTTATATTATTGGAACGAATTGGAACTCATTTGTAGTAAGTTCTCTATAGTGGTTCATGTAAAATGTGATGTTATATTGGTTCTTCCTTCAAAGCAAATATACTGTTCAGGAATTTTAAGGAATGCTTTTAAAATTTTTGAGTGTGATCTCGTTTTAAGTATAAACATATGAAGAGTAGTGTATGTCATGTACCAAATTTCCTGGGGTGAAAACATTAGCCATACAATTTTCACAAAAGAAAGGGGTACTTTGTAACATTTTAGGATATATTTGGGTATCCTTTTTGTGTGTGCATAATGTAAGTTGAAGGCAAAATACATTTTTATGATTGTTTTTGTCGTAATTAATGTTTTTTAGGCATTAAATGATATTAACGGTAATTTACTAATTTTTACAATGTGCACAATACAGGCAGTTTATATTACTAGAAAGTGTGTGCATTTTAGCAGACAGTAAAACACTAAATAATAATTATGTTTAGAAACAAAATGTGAAACTTAGAGTTAGTAAGAAACAGTGATCTTTCAGGGAAATGAAAAATACTGTATGTTTAAATCCCTTAATTTGGATTTAGTCAATGTTAAATTGAATAAAAGAAAATGTTGATGTTTGGAAAGTGGAAAAAGACATTGGAACATATTTAGTGTGCAGCTGTTGTAGAGCAAATTGAAACTGACGTATTTCATCCTGTGCTTATTAAAACTTTGTCTCTGTGAACATTTGGATCTTTTCTTTTTGTTTCAGATATTTGGTTTCCAGGCAGGACTGACATCTTTGGATTGTAGGGGATCTTACTGCTTACCTGTACCCATTATTCCCTCTTTTAGCACTGCTCTTTATGTTAAACTTCTGAAACTACCCACATGCTGGTAAGTATTATGTTAAAATATGGCTTATGGCAATTTTCATGTATTATGAAGGGGAAAAAACTCAGTCGTGTCTCTTATGCAAGTGTGTTAGTTTTATACAAAACCTTAGAAAAATATCTGAAGTTCTTCTGTCTTTTACTGAGACACTAAAAATCTCTCTTTAATGCCTGAAGTATACTAGATCATAGTCTCTCTTGTGGTAATGTTAACTGTTGTCGGGGTAATAACTGTTAATCCATGTTGCAACTAGAGTAAACTGTTGCTGCTTCATACTGTACTAGTAACTGTAAGGGCAAGTACCTTATTTTTGCCTTTTTAAGAGGATATGGACAAAGATTTTTAAAAGTTGCCATTTAATATCAAAGCCTAAGTATTTGTCACCTAAATAACAATTTCATGTGTATTCATAGGCACTGAGAAAAGTATACCCATAACATAGATTAGACATTTGATATGTCTGTAGTTAATGTATTTTAAAAGAAACGGATATTAGATCATATTTTCATTCGTTTTTGGGTTACTTTATTTGGAGGTCGTATTTCTTTAAATTGAAAGAGGTTTATAGAAAGAAAGCCAGTAGTTATGACTTCTTAAATTTTAGTTGAAAACAAACTTTAATATATTAAAAAGAAAATTGCTTGAAGGTATGAAAAAAGGTTTCAAAACATGAAATATATTCTAGTGAAATAGTTCTACATTGTAAAATTTAGATTACTTTTATTATTTGGATGGAATATATCTTTGCTTTCCCATCCTAATTAGTAAGCTAATTTTTACAGATTGTTAATTTCTATTAGTTATTTATGAAAAGCAACATGACTTCTAGCAAATATATTTTATCTAAAGTACTTCATTTATTAAAAATATATTTCTTTAATAACTTTTAAAATGAAATTTATAAATTGCTCACATCTTCAAAAATTTTGCCTATTGATCCAGAAAATTAAAATATAGAAGTTACAGTTAATTAAGTCTTGGAACCAGTTTTTTTTGGTAAAATGAAACCATTATTAAATGATCATTCTTAATTTTCTCTCGATAAGTTTAATTTTGTCCTTAGTCATCCATATTCCACGCGTGTCATATATTATGTTGTATAGAGATTTACTTTTTAACTTTTTACTTGTATATACATAACATGTTGTATTTGAGCCAAATTTTATATTCCAATCTATTAAGAAATACCATGGGATATGTCCCAGTTGGTATGTTGATTATCAACTTTAATAGATGTTTGTAAGTACTGTTATCTCAGTTATGTGCTGATTTATTTATCATTATAATACTGAGATTTTTAGAAATGGTGCAATTTACCTTAGAAAATACTTAGCTTTTTTTTAAAGCCAAAATTTTCAAAATGAATTATAGCCTTCATATGAAAAAAATTGAGTATTTAAATAGGCAAGGCTTAGTTTAAGGATGTGAAGGACTTACTGCAAGTATTGTCAAATGTGGTTGAAAATATGCCTGCTGACATCTAGAAGAAAATATTCCATTTAAAATACTAAAAGCATGAGATCACACAATGCTTATATTTGGAAGTAACTTGATTTTTTGTAGTTAAGACCACTTCTGTGATATTCGAGTGATATTTTTCTATGCTTTATGTGAGTATTTTGCTTTGAAATAGTTTCTTTATATTATTTTCCATAATTAATAGACCATAAACTATAATTTGTTCTTAGCAACTCTAAATTGAAAGTAATACATGTAAAACTCATTAAATTGATACGTATTTTAGTTAAATGAATAAGATCCCAGATAAAATATATCATATAGTGCTTGCATTAAATCAAAATCATATGAGAACTGAGAATTTTATTTAACTCATGTAGTGAGTGAGGATTATTTTAGTAAGGCACCCTGTTTGTATCATTTAATGTCAATTCTGTTCCCAGTATGGTATCTCCCTGCCTCAAATCATACAAGCCGTTTCATTTGAATTTTTAAAAATTATATTCCAGTTTCCTAAAGCACATGTATGATGCTATGTATATTTATATTTATCTACCTACCTAACTACCTACCTATCTATTCAATAAGAAGAGCATATTTACTATAGGCCATGGATTTTAAAACCCTTATACCACACTGAAAAAAATTTTAGTTGGAATGTGTAAGTTAGTAATGGAAATCTAGATTTTATATAAAACGGAAAAGTAGTTTTATACTTTTTGTTTAAAAATGTCTAAATTGATGCTAATCATATGTGAAATTTCAGACTAACATTTATTTTAATCATTTTTGCTAATTTTTAGAAATATATGGTTTAAGTAACATTGAAAATAAGTTATTTTTTTCCTGTATGAATGTTCCTGTTAATATATTTTAACAAGCTAACACTAAACTCCAGTTTCTTGGAATTTATTTTTTTCAAAATATTTTGGTCATATTTTATCTTTCTGTATTACACAGTTTCTAAACATAAATAAACATTTCAAAAAATTTTTTTCTTCATTACTTTATATCAGGTTAACTTTTAATTCTTTTAGTCCCTTAGAACAGGATTAAATTATGTAGGATATAGTGGGAAAGACATAGTGATGATAATATTTAATGACAGGAGTCTTGAGCAGTTAATTCAAATTTTAATTTTTCTCTCTGTTTAGTAAGAGGATGTTTAAAAGCAGGCAATAAAGTATTGGTTAAAGGGCAATAAAGTATTATAAGGTTATTCTAAGTAGGATTAAGGCTTGGTCTCTTGTAGATACTTATTTTAAAAATTTCTACTGTGGTGATAATGCTTTTAGGCTTCTAGATAAATTCTTGGAGTTAACATTTTTTTTTTCAGAACAGACAAACTATAATAAACACATTAACTTTATTTCCAAACTTTTAAATTGAAATACTAATATTTTATGGAAAAGTGCATAAATTATGGTGTTTCCTAAGTGAATTGGACCTTTGGTAACCAGCAGAAAGATCAAGGAGCAGAATATTATCAGCATCTCAAAAGCCTCTCTCACTTACCTTCCTGCAGGGTTAACTGTTATTCTGATTTCTAATAATATAGATTAGTTTTGTCTATTCTTGGACATAAATAGAATCATCCAACATATTCTCCTTTTTGACTGGCCTCTGTCACTGAAAGTAATGTTTGGGAGATTCAGACAGCAGAATGTAGTTTTTAGATTGTTTGCTTTTGTCATTATGCAGTATTCTATTACATGAACATTGACCATTTACACATTTTTGATCTGTAATTTTAATTGAAAAATAAGTATCTAAAGTGTGTGTCAATTTATTTTTTATTCCTTTGCCATTTTCCCTTTTCCTTAAGAAGCTTCAGTTGTTTGGGAGATTGGATGTCATTCATAAATATTTTTTGATTTTCTATGTTGTGATAAGCATTGTGGTACATATTGGAATTGGGGAAAGAATACAGTAGAATGCAGTGAGGGTAAGGGATATCCACAGAGCATGAAAACTTAGTCTAGTGGGAGAGGACACTACACACACAAGAAAACATTTGTCTTTCAATGGCAAAATTGAGGCTTAAGCGAAATGTCCTGTTTAAAGAAAGTAGAAAATTTCCTGCGACATTGTGGTTGGTTTCAGAGAGAAAGTGGCAGTACAATTGGGTTTTATTGGTTGAATTGGGTCTAGACATCTAGACATCAGGAGATTGTTTGGGGTGCAGAAGTTTCTATGGGGATAATATTGTCTGAACAAAGTCAAGGTTGGTCTGTTGGATCTGAGAATGGTACAGTGGGAGAGGAATTTGGAAGTCTCCTTTTGGGCCTTGACTTGTACATGATTAAGGGTGTCTGAGCTTTTTTAATCTTAAAAAAAAAAAAAAAGGTTAAACTAGTTAATGAAATATTCATTAACCCCATTTATTCCTCACCAGGCTTGTTAAATTGCAATTATACCATAGTCTTAAGTTCATTTTCTCCTATAATTGAGGGTTCAAAAATGTAATCTCATTTATAGAGAGATAGGTGCAACATACTTTGGAAGTTGAGAAAAATTATTTTGGCTTAGAAAGTCATGGAGAACGTGAAGATGGTAACTTCTAAGCAGATTATTAAAGAATGAATACGATTTGAAAGAAAATACTTTTTTATATAGTGTTAGGTTGTTAGGTACTTTAATGAAGTTTTCATTAACAACGCTGTGAGCTTAAGATGATATTCTCTGTTATAAACTAAAGCTCAGGGAGGTTACATAAATTGTCCCAAGTCACACAGTGTCTGGGCAAGGAATCTCATGGAAGGTTATCTGATTCTAAAGTCTTTGGTGCCTTTCTTACCTGAAGGTGTGAAGATGTACATTATCTTTTGTTAATCATCTCCAGAGGCTCAGTGTACTTCTTGCCTTGTAGTAAAAGTGGATTTCTATGTATCGAGAGGACAGTTGAGATAATACAGCTAATAAATCTGAACTCTCCTAGTATCTCCTAGTATACAGTTAATAGTATATAGATATTATTGTAATGATCTCATAGAATTGTAGATAATAGGGTTAGGTGGAATCTTAGACATTATCTCAATTTATCAGTCTATGATGCAGCTTTTGATTTATAGTTGTTTATCCATGGGTTGAACATTTTATTCAGAGAGAGGCAACCAGATTCATTTTTGGGAATCTCTAGAGTTCTTTATTTTATTGAGTCAAAATCTGCTTTCATGTTTCTTCTCTTTCCTAATTATTGCTTATATGTGTCATGAGTCATTTTCATAGACATAAGGAGGTGGGAAAACACGTTTCTTTACAAGATTGAGGGATCCCTCTAAGTACCCATTCCTTATTTAACACATTGGCGTATGTCTTGGTTTTGGCTCATGAAGTTATTGAACAGTTCCTTTGTTTGAGGAAGGTGTTGCTGGGAATCTGTGTTTGAGTTCAGTGTTAATTAGGAAATTTGGCGTTAGTCGGCTCATGGTAATTGACGTGGTGTGTAAAGGCTAAGAGAACAGATACTGATCTTTTTGCCTCCCTGAAACAAAAACTGAAGCAGCCATTTTCCTGCTTTAGCTCAGAATAACACTAGAATAAATGCTTTTAGCTTTAATGGAGGCTAGGCCCTTCAAGATAAAAAAAAAAAAAAAAGCCAATATTTATTTATCAGCAAACATAGAGGATAAGTAACCCACCCCACAGGGCTCAACATCACGTTGCTCAACTGCCCTGTTCTTTATAATACCACAGTTTGAACCTCAAGAACACAGAGTTGGGGTTTTTAATACCCCTGGAGATAGAGGTTTTTAATTCCCTTTGTTCCAGAGCTATGATTATTTTCATCTGCTTTTGTGATAAATACTGTCTTGAACAGAATGTCTTAAAACTGGTAAGACTTAGTTGGGATGCTACCTCCACTTGAGTGGCAGCAGCCTGATTGTTAGCTTCAGTTCTTGGATCTGGAACGTGCTTTCATGGAATATTTTGAACTGAAAAGAAATCCTTTCATCATCTATTACAATCTTCTCATTTCAAAGATGAAAAGACTGAGTCCGGGAGAGTTCAAATTACTTAACCTAAGACCACACAGTAAATATCAGTGCTGCAGTGTGATCCTCCCTTTCTTGATTCAGGGCTCCTTCAACTGTACCACACTACTTAAAAGTGATTATTACTATTATTTTAATTTATGTATGATAAAATATACAAAACAGAAAGTTTACCATTTTAACCATTTTTAAGTGTACAGTTCAGTGGCATTAAGTATATTCACATTGTTGTACTACTGTCACCACTTTTCATTTACATAAATTTTATCTTTTGTACCCATGGAAACAGTAAATTCCCATTATTCCTTACTTTTAGTCCCTGATAACTTTTTACTTTCTCTCTGTATGAATTTGACTATTCTGGGTACTTAATGTAAGTTAAATCATTAAATATTTGTCCTTTTGTGTCTGACTTGTGTCACTTAGCATGAAGTTTTCAAGATTCATCCATGCTGTAGCATATGTCAGAAATTTTTCTTTCCTCCCCCTCTTCCTCCCTCGTGTCCTCCCTAACTTGCTCCTTCCTCTCTCTCTCCTTTCATCCCTCTCTCCCTTCTTTTCTTCTAAATTCATTCCATTTTAAGGTTGAAAAATTCCAATGTATGTATATACTTTATTTATTCATCCATCAGTGGACATCTGGGTTATTTGCACCTTTTAGCTATTGCCAAGTGGTGCTTTCAACGTGGGTGTACAAATGTTTGAGTTCCTGTCTTCACTTCTTTTGAATATATGCCTAGAGGTAGAATTGCTGGATCATATGGTAATTGTATATTTAATTTCATGACAAACTACCATTTTGTTTTTCACGGTGGCTGTCCCATTTTACATTTCCACCAACAATGCACAAGTGTTCCAATGTCTTTACATCTTTACCAACACTCATTATTTTAGTTTTTTTGATAATAGTCGTCCTAAAGAACATAAAATGGTGTTTCATAGTAGTTTTGATTTACATTTCTCTAATAACTAGTGATATTAAGCATCTTTTCAATTGCTTATTGACCACTTGCATATCTTCTTTGGGGGAATATATATTCAAATTTATTGCTGCTATTCAGATTATTTTTGTTGTTGATGTGTAGGTGCTCCTTAGGAATTCTCTATACTAAATTTTTATTATGTATATGATTTGCAAGTTTTTTTCTCCAATTCTATGGGAAAACACTGCTTTTTAATGTTAAGACTCTATCTTAATCTAACTCCCAAACCAGAAACTTAGTTTACCTCTTCTATAAATCTTTTGCTTTTTGTCTTAAAACGGTATCATTTACATTTGACACAGTTTTTTGTAAAAACTGGTATAGCTTAAGCAAGTAAAAAGTGATCAAATGCATATTTGGAATAGTTCTTACTTTGGGGAGGAGGAAAAAGGTAAACTTGTTAGAATTCTTTGTGTTTACAAGTTTATCTTCACAGTAGTTTTTGCTTTTACCATTTACAGAGATAGCTAACTTAGATTGGTTTTTCTGCAGAAAGATTTTATAATTTTCTACATTGTAGGGAGATCTTTTCCCGCTTAATTGTCTTCTCTTACAAAAAAAAACAAACATGTTTTAGGGACGCCTGGGTGGCTCAGGTGGTTAAGCATCTGACTTTGGCTCAGGTCATGATTTCATGGTTTGCGGGTTGGTGTCCCGCATTGGACTCTGCACTAACAGTGTGGAGCCTGCTTTGCCTCTCCCCTGTTCATGCTCTCTCTCCTTCTCTCTCAAAATAAACAAACTTTATATGAGAAAAAACAACAACACGTTTTAAAGATACTTATCTGTCTTCAAAACTTACAGGGCTTGACCGTCTGTAGACTGATGTTATAGACCATTTTAATAATACTAAATAGAATGAAAATTAAAGCAAATGCACAACTGATTAAATCAAAGTGCTTTTCATCCAGGATGGGCTTCAGGAGGATGTAGGTCTCAGAACCAGTAGGAAGATTGGGATATTAGTACCTATTTTAAAATGAACTTGTAAATACCTCCTGGTTCTCATATATCTGGGCTGACACATATATGTGTGTGTATGTGTATATGTGTGTGTGTGTGTGTGTATGTGTATGTTGTGCATGTATATATGTCATGTCAAATTCATAAGCATAGGCTTCATCACTTTTTTTAAAATAAGCAATTGTGCTTATTAATGGAAAACAGGAGGGTTTTTTAAACTACAATAATATTAAGGGAATTCAAAATTATTTTTGTGAGCATTATTCATTAAAGAGATACTATCATAGGCCTAGTGCTCGCACTTGTTCGATTTGAAATCTAAGAGAATACTGAAATATAGCTCTTTCAGTAAGTTAATTCAGCCAAAGCACTTAGAGTTCTGATTATGAGATTATTTCTCTAATGGTGGATGTTAACATTAATTTCAACAATCTGGTGAATATATTTTAACAAGTCCAAGCAGATAAAACACTGTTCTGTGTATGGTCACAGAGCTAGACACTTCAGGGTAGACTGAGATTCCTATAAATCCAGCATTGTTTAGCTGTGTCAGATTCTCTTGAAAGTGACATGCATTGCTGATGCAGGTTTCCGCTTTAAAGGCAGATAAATCAGTATGATTCATTCATCAAAATAAGATTCAAACTCATCAAAATGTGTTAATGACTGCTGAAATTGTGCCTCTACACAATGGCTCTACCGTTCTTAAGATTTTCTAGGTCTTTTAAAGAAGCTTAAGGCAGTTGAGAATGAGAATTACAGCAATCGTCATTTGTCTTAGGCTCAATTCATGCATCCATTTCACATCCAAACTTTAATTTCCTTAAAAAATGCTCTTTTTTGTTGTTCTGAAGCTTTAGATTGGGCACTTAAGAATCTACTGTCTTTTGAGACAGGGTGTTAAGTCCAAATTTTACTGCCTTACAAGAAACAAAATATGCATTTTTTATTTGATTAGTCTTCACATTTACAGAGAGTTAAGCATGATTATAATGAAAATATCTTATCCTGGTAAATTTCTCCATGATATCATATGGTAAATTTGATTTGGGAAATACATAGCGCAAATTGTTCTTGTTTCAGCTTTCTCTTTTGATTTGGATAACTTGTTGAAATAGCTTCCCCCTTCCCTCCGCCCTGCTTTTGTATTACAGTTAACTCCCTTTGTAAGCTCAGTTTCAATCAAACTTCTTAAAGCAAGTGGCTGGGTCTTATTAGTACTATCTACTAAGGTGGAATAATTTTATTTGAGCTGTATTCTCAGGTCAGGTATATAACAGTGTGGACCACATGCCAGATGGCTCTGTGCATGATGTAACTTAAATCTTTTATAGGATTCTGTGTTTTGTGACTTGGAATATACTTGCATGGTCTTGTTAATGTAACCACCTTCCCGTTATTAAGCATTTCCTTGCATATTTCTTAGAACTTTTCTTTGTTTTGCTCATATTTTTTGGTTTGTCCTTTATTAACTTTTTCATGATTCTTTTATATGCTTATCTGGGTGATTAAAACAGGGAAGGATGACAAGAAAAGACAGGGTGCATATGTTCTTGTTTTGTGAACAGTGTTCCGCATTCAGTTGCAATTTTTGTTCTTAAAACTCCATTGAGTTTGTCTACTGTTTGTCTGCCTTTTTGCACACTTGATACTGTTCTATGTTCATTCAGGTCTATTTTACAGGTAAGTGACAAATGTCCAGTATGTGCCAGACACTCTCTGCAAGGCCTTAGCTATGGAGATACACCAATAAACAAAATTGGCAAAATGCCTGCCTTTATGGCAGTAGAAAATACACATTCTATAAGTTAAGGGAATATTAAAATGAGAAAAAATGGTTTAAGAGGCAGTGTATATTGTCTTTTATAATCTAATTTCATAAAATTGACCTTTTTACTGTCTTAAGCCTTGTAAAGAGACGTTTACATAGGTTGTTTTTTTTTTTTTTTTAACATTTATTTACTTTTGAGAGACAGAGACAGAGCACAAGCGGGGGAGGAACAGAGAGAGGAGACAGAGAATCCAAAGCAGGATCCAGGCTCTGAGCTGTCAGCACAGAGCCCTAGGCGGGCTTGCACTCACAAACCATGACCTGAAGTTGGATGCCTAACAGACTGAGCCACCCAGGCACCCTAGGGTTTTCTTTTTTTCTTTTTCTTTTTTTAATTTTAATTCCAATGTAGTTAACATTTGGTGTTATATTAGTTTCAGGCATATACGTAGTTTTTGATTGCATAATATTTTTGAATTAGTCTATATTTTTCTGTCTAATTTTGTTAATGATTCATATTTGAACTGAAAACCATTTAATTAGTGGTGGATTGGGGGACCTGGGTGGCTCAGTCAGTTAAGCGTCTGACTTCTGCTCAGGTCATGATCTCACAGTTCATGGGTTTGAACCCTGTGTCAGGCTGGTTCTGTGCTGACAGCCCAGTGCCTGGATCCTGCTTCAGATTCTGTGCGTCCTTCGCTCTCTGCCCCTCCCCAAGCAGTGCTCAGTTTTTCTCTGTCTCTAAAATATTCTAAACTATTTTACTCCTTTCATACATATCTTTGTCTTATTAATGCATATACATACAGTGAATAGTGTATACAGTGAATAGTTTTAGATCTATGTGGATTAAGACCCAAGGTTAGTCCCCAGTACCGTTAGTGAGGGAGTGTCTTTAAAAGTTGGCATTAAGTTTGCATTATAAGGAAGGCATCTTCCATAGGAGTAGGCTTGCTAACTTGTATTTTCTTTAATAAACAGATTTGTTCAGGTGTACTTTACATAGCGTAAATTCACCCATTTCAGGTATGTAAATACAGTGATTTCTAGCACCTTAACTGAGTTATGCAGCTGTTACCATGAATCAGTTTTAGAACATTTTCACCCTCCCAATAAGTTTACATGCTCATTTACAGTTAATCCCCAGCTCTAGCCACAGGTAACCACTTTCTTTATAAATTTATTTTTTATGGCATGTGAATAGAATCATACAAAATGTGGTATTCTGTATCTGGCTTCTTTCACTTAGATAATGTTTTTGAGATTCATCTTTGGCATAGCCAGTAGCTAATTTGTTTTTCATTCTACATCTGTATGTGGCTTTCCTTAACCGAGTAAAATATATTCAGGCTTGCCAATAACTATCCATACCCTTATTCAGAAATGTTTAAATTCCAGAGTTGTATGCATGGCTTTCAAACCTGTTTACAGTTGTTGCTACAACTGTGACTTGGGATGTTCTGAGAATGTCCTTTGTGTCATTAGCCCCTTCTTCAACATCAAATACATAAAAGCTTTTGCATAATTTTTGTGATAATTGCTTTAAAACTTATTTAAATGTAGAATTTAACTTCTATCAGGGAGATGAATAGCTGGCACTGGGTCTTTTATTAATAGAATTTAAATCTTTGGTAAGTTAATTCATTTTGAAATTGCCTAGTTTTGTCATTATAGGACTTTATAATTTTCGCATCTTGATTGATTTTATTCTTTATAATTGCCTTAATGGTCCAGGACCTAGCATATAATTGATTTTTAATAAATGTTAATTGAAATGAACCAAAGTAGAATTTAATAATTCTATAAACATTTTTAGATCAGCTAACATAAACTTTGAAGACATTAGAAAAAAGTACAAGTATACTAGGTCATATTAATGTTTAAGGAAGAAAAGGTGGGTATATTTTCTTTTTGTTCATCTTCAATTTTTTAAATAAATGATTAGCTTTAATATTGTAAAGCTAATATTCTAGCTTCTGAAGAGAAACATAAGTTAAATGTGCCATTCTTGAATATCTTAAATTTTAGTTTATCCTAATAAGTGCAAATATTCAGATATGAGTGCTCTTGGAGTTTCTGTTTCTAGAGATTAGTTGTTTAGTCTCATGATGATCTTTATTTTTTGGGGGAGGAATAATATTTGAAGGTGAATACTTAATTTTTCATACTTAATTTCTCAAAATATTCTTTTATAGAAACCCTATGAGTAATGAAAAAAATCACAAAAGTATTTAGAGGTATGGCTACACCTGAAAATACTAGATAGAACTGTACCAAGCTTTCATATTACTTTAGAGTTGTGTAGGATGTAGTTTATAAAGTGCCCTGTAATGGATTATTACATGAAGTATACCAGTTTTCATTAACATAGTTCTCATATTAAAACTAGAGTATAATTTAAATATAGCAAAATTCAACAATTTTATGTGTACAACTCAATGATTTGTGACAGATATATATATACTCATGTGGCTGCCAAACTTCTTTCTGGTCCCACTGCAGTTAGTCCCTTTCTCTTTTCTTGGAGTGCGTCAACTTTTGGTGAGAACAGTTGGCTCATAATAAGGGGTAATGCCGGTGTCGATTCAGGGTTGACTGGTTAGCGTGTTAGCTGGTAGACTCACTATTCCTTGCTTTGTTGTTCCATCTTTCACCCAAACTCATCAGACAACTGATTCTTTTCAGTAGGGCTTGTGGGATTTCTCTAGGCCACTGTGTGGCCAGAGACTGAGTCTCATAGCATTTTCAGTTGCATAAGAAAATATTTTGTAAATAGATTTTATATATACGCATTCACATATTTTGATTTCATTGAGTGAAATCAATGAAGGTAGTGTTTTTTTAAAGCATAGTTTAAGAGAGTAATAAAAGAAAAATAGAAACCTAATTTTAACATGTGAGATATCATAGGACTCTAAAGTATTTTAAGTGACAACAAGCACAGTAGTCTAAATCTTTAACAAGATTAAAACTTTTTAAAAACTTATTTTACTGTTCTCTGTATTTCATTTAATTTATTTACAGCCTTGTATTTGTATCAGGGTGAAAAATTGACCTAAATTGCATTTGCAGTCTCAACTACCAGTTTGTTCATATCAGAAAGAATAGTTTTATTGTGTAAATCCCTGTATTTATTTATGTTTCTTTTGGGGAGTTGGGAAATAGAGAATAGACATAAATCTAGGCTTTACTGATTATGAATGTTTTCCCTCCAAAGAGGTCATTGATTTTTCTGTGAATTTATCTTGATTGAATGATTTTTAATAACACATCTTAAAGTGAAAAAATACTACCTCCTAAGTAATCTTTATAGGAGTAATAGTCCAGAATCTTAAATTTAATAAATAACATGATTGTTATTTAAATTGCTATTACACTTAATAAATAACATGAACATGTTTTCATCAGATGTTCTGTTGTCTCTCTTAGTACTAACTTTTAAGCCTCTGCTTATGCTGTTTTGGGATTTATTTTGGTTAATTTCAACACTTTGCAACATTTTAGTTATAATTTTCAATTATGAAATTATAAATCTTGTCATTGTATTAATGATTTTATATTTTACTATATAAAGTACATTTACTTAGAATATTAATGCATTCTTGTTTGAAAAAAATTCCCTTGAAAGAACAGTTTTTATTATTTAACAGTCCTCTCAGGCTTTATTTTTTGTCATGTTTTGATTCTTATCTTATAATGTGTTTAAATGACCAATTGAAAAATACCTACTTTAAGTTTTTAGAGTGTGCGTGTATGGGATTAAAAAGACATGAAAAAACACTACTATAGGTAAATAACATCTGTCTTTATATCAGTTAGATGTTTCTCTTTGATTTTTTTTAAGTGCATGAAGAGCATGCAACACATGTTAACAACCAGAGAGTGTTGGTCCAATGAGAACAGGAGGTTTTCTTTGATTTTCCTGGTGGAAAACTTGATATTTTCCACATGGAATTTTATGATCAGTTGGGTGTGAAGTTGTATGGGCAAATAGGATTCGTCTCTTTCTCTTGTTAAAAGTTTTAAACTTAGTAAAATTGTTTAGTGGTACCCAAATGAACATTTAAAATTCATTCTTAGATTATTGACTTTAAATTTGATTTTTGGATATTGGGGAATATTATTACAAGACCTACATACATCTCTTTCTATGAGAAGAATTATGCTAGTTTTTCCCCAGTATTTGGTTTTGTCTATGTACAACAGCAGGAGAATATTATCCTGTGACAGCATTTTATTCTAGTGACAGTATCTTTGAAATACGTCTGTGTTTCATTATTTTTTGGGAACTGAAATGTAAGAGTATATTCAAAAGAATTCTAAGTTATTAATATATTAAAAGGGAAATGACGTGGTTAGAAATAACTAAATTTAGCTTAAGTTTTTTTATCATTGCTTCTAAATTTCTTAACTATGTTTGATTTAATCTCTTTTTAATATATTAATTTGAAATTTAGGAACAAATAATCATTGGAGATCCCCATATCCAAAATATCATATGGTGCATACTTAGAGGCAGGAGGTAATCTCTAAGAACGGCATCATAATACTCTTCTATAGCACTTGTACTTTATTAATTCCACTATATACAGGGATTTATTTGAACCTCATTATAAACAAGTCATGTGTTCTCGATTTTATAAGATGTGGAAATCAAAGATTACAGAGGGTGATATGGTAGACCTAGAGAGATCTGGTTCTAGACATTTTTTAATTAGTTGGTGATGGAACCCTCAATAGCAAGTTGGTAACTGTTAGCAAGTTCTCGATAATAACTTTGTGTTCTTTATTATTTATAACTTTAAAAAATACTGCCAGTTTCCTCGATGAATCTGTTAATACTTAGCTTTTTTCAAGTTTCAACTGATTAATGACTCATTTATTTGTTTTAGAAATAATATTTTGGCACCTATCATGTGAAAACTTGTGTTGTAGGCCCTGGAGTCTCATTATGAATAAGACACAGGCTTTCCTCCTTTCTTATCTAAGTATTTAGAGAGATGTTCTATTTTTTTTTTTAATGTTTCAAGTTTTTATTTAAATTCTAGTTAACATATAGTGTAATTTGGTTTCAGGAGTAGAGTTTAGTGATTCATCACTTACGTACAACACATGTACGCTGAGCACGCAGCGCTGATCCCTACAGGTGTCCTCCTTAATACCCATTACCCATTTAGCCCATCTTTCCCACCGTCCTCCCTTCCAGCAACCCTCAGTTTGTTCTCTGTATTTAAGAGTCTCTTATGGTTTGCCTCCCTCTCTGTTTTTTTTTTTTTTTCTTTCTCCTACGTTCATCTTTAATGTTTCTTAAATTCCATTTATGAGTGAAATTGTACGGGATTTGTCTTTTTCTGACTGACTTATTTCGCTTAGCATAATACACTCTAGTCCCATCCATGTTGTTGCAAATGGCAAGATTTCATTCTTTTCGATGGTTGAGTAATATGCCATTGTGTATGTATACACCACATCTTCTTTATCCATGTGTCTGTTGATGGACATTTGGGCTCTTTCCATAATTTGGCTGATGTTGATAATGCTCCTATAAAAATCAGGGTGCATGTTCTGCCCCTTTGAATCCGTATTTTTATCCTTTGGGTAGTGCAGTTGCTGGGTCATAGTGTAGTTCAATTTTTAACTTTTTGAGGAACTTTCATACTGTTTTCCACAGTGGCTGCACAAGTTGGCATTCCCACCAACAGTGTAAGACAGTTACCCTTTTGCCACATCCTCACAACCTGTTTCCTGTGTTGTTAATTTTTGCCTGACAGGTGTGAGGTGCTATCTCATTGTAGTTTTGATTTTTATTTCCCTGATGATGAATGATGTTGAGCATCTTTTCTAACTCTTACATCGGTACCTGGGTTTGTTTGATTGACTTGCTTCTGGAAGATACATCTAATTATGTCCTTCTCCTGCCTAAAATACTTCTTCTAGCTTTTACAGTAAAGATTAAAATCTTTAAAACATTCTGTGAAACCCTCCATGATCTGACCCTGTCAATACTTTTTGCCTTTTTCACCTGGTTGTCTTTCAGCCAGGTCTTTCATCATATTTTTCCACTAGTCAATTGCCTAAACAACTTTTACTCACCCCATAGATACTAGAAATTGACACTTGGTCTGACTAGGACACATTCCCCTAATATATTCCTTCATGTGATATTGTTTCTGTTTTTCACTGCACTTTTCATAGAAGTAATTTTACACTGGTTCATGTGATTATTTAATAGTTCTCCTTTCTTTTTGCTTAACCTCCGTAAGGACCATTTCTTTTTCTATGGAGGATATTTATCCTCAAAACCTTGAATCCATTGTAGGCACAAGTAAATATTTATTGACATGCAGCTGGTAATTTTTTCAGTGATTTCTTTGTTTTTTTGGTTGTCTGATTGATGAGGTTTTAGATTGTATGTGGTTTTGACAGCCAAGTCTGTCTCCTATTTACTTCCATAATATGTGTAAAATGTGCTCTTGGCCCAAGGAAAAAGCCAGTGACTTTAGTTACTGAACTTGAACTAAAATGTTCGTGATTTTTGTAATCAGAATTCTCAAGGTTATATTTGAGTGTTAGTATTACATACATAAAATATATTCTATAAACACATTTCCTTTCTCTTTTCTCCTGAGTAGTTGAATATTTTTCCTTAAGTAGGTGAATTATTTATATTGATTAACCTAAGAGATGATGAGAATATGAAGGGATATTTTGCCCCTTTTGTATTTTGCTCATTTGCTACCACCCATGGTTCATTGTACAGTTTTGGACATTGCATATTAATGAGAAGTTGATTATATTTTTATTTGAGTGATATAAAAGTTTTACTCCTTTTTCTCTGTTATCTAATATTTAAATTGAAATAATATTTCAGAAATTTGAAAAATAGTGAATTATTTTCATAACATAATGATATAGTTTGCATTTTAGAGTTATGTGCAAATGCTACACTCGTGATTAAAAAATATACTGGTGGGGATGTGGTGAAAGGGGTATTCTGATACACTGCTGATGAATGTGAAACTATATTCAAACCATTATCAGGCATGAATTAAAAAGATCAACGTAAAAGTGTCTGTACTAATGTAGAAAGAGCTTGATTTCTAAGAATGTTGTTTAATTAAAAAAGCAGGCTATAGACCCTTCCACGTCCATTAAAATTTAAATGTGTATGAATGCATAAAATCAGTAGAGGTCTATAGTTGTGTATGCTAAACTTTAAGTAGTTATCAGGGGTTTGGGTGGGACCAGGAGGAGCAAAGAGGGAGCAAAGAGCTTTCATTTTACCTATCACTTAATTAAAAACATTTTTCTTCATCGAGTATTGATGCGATGTATTGTGGAAGTTAAAGAGTCGTATACAGAACTAAATACAAATTTCTTAACTTTTTAAACTGCTTTATTTCTGAGTTAGTGAGGTTTTTTACTCATTTTATTTTGGAAAAAGTGATCTAATCTTATTTTACTTTGCAGGATATGAGTAATAACAAAAATACATTTTTGGAACCAGTTTGTAGGTTCAAGCTTTGCATTTGGGGACTCTATATAAATCTTTAGACCCAGCTGTTGCTGAGGATATTCTTTCAATTGCTATGAGGTGTGTTGATTTTAAAAGAATGGATGGCTGTTCCTCAAGTGTGTGTATGGCAAAAATTTTGCTTATGAACATGAATGGATTGTTCAAGTTAATTCCTTTGCATCGAGTAGTAAAAACTACTTCCACATTTTCTATTTAAAATTTCGAAGGAAGAATTTTCTTTAAAGAAATGCCCTATTGGTTCAGAAATTTCATCAGCTCTGTATTATGATTTGTCAGTAGATGGCACAAGCAGAGTCTTTTAAAGTGTTTGTTAATTAGGGCATATTCATTTTCAATCTTTGCTACTACACAGTCAAGACCTACTTGTTTCTATTTCCCTAAATTTACCCTGGAGTTTGTCCAAGTTGAGTTTTAATGAGTTGTTTATTCCACTAGTTACATTAGGATTTATTTTTCCCTAGAGGGTAATGTTTGAATCGATAGTTTTTAAACCTATTCTGTAAAGTGAACATATGTTTAGACTAGGACTTCTGGATATGTGAAATAAGCATTTGTTAAATAATTTTATTTTCACCAACTTAAGTGTTAAACAGTTGGTTTAGTGAGTTTTCAAAAAGCTAGTTAAGTCCAGAAGTTGTTAGATATTTTTAATATGAACTTGATTGAACTGTTTTTTTTTTTGAAGAAATTAAATAGATGCATAGTGGCCTAAATCACAAGGAAAATTCTGTTTTATTGTTGATATTCATTACATTTTAATGAGTCTCCCAAATAGCTTAAATAAAGTTTTAAAAGATACTGATCTGTAATTAAATTTCTGAAGCAAATATGGTATGATGTTATGCTTAGCTGAATTGGGTCTGATGAAGTGGATACATGGGTATTTATTATTTTTTTTATATTTGTTATTAAAAATATTTCTATATTTACCAAAACAAAATAGAATGAAACCTCTTTTCTTTGATAGTGTTACACTAACAGGGGCATTGTATAACCTACCATCTTTTGCCAAATTATTCCTAAATAGTTTATTTTAGTTCAGATGCTACTAGAGTACTTAACAGAAGCATAATAAAATTTACTTTTATTTGTGGCCCTCTACAGCTGGAAAATAAAACCACAAAGACATGTACGACATGTATGAGATAGTTTATTTGTTTATTATCGAATTCTGGCTTTTGTACAACGTGCATTCTTTCCTTTGATGTCAAATTAAATTGAGTCTGAAGGAGAGAATTGCCTCCTACCCTTGGGCAAGACTAAATGTAGGATAAATTAATCAATTTGATTTTGTGTATGTTTAAGTTTTTATTCAAGTCTACGTTACCCATTTGGGAACCATTTTATGTAACATATGATGGTTTGAAAGAGTACCATATACAGTAGCTGAATTTGTTATGAAATAGTAAAGTCTCACTTGTAAAAAGAATCCCACTTTATTTTTTCCTTATAAACAGTTACTGCTATAGTTATAAGAATATGGCTCTTGTTACACCATAGGACTTTCCATAGAATATCTAACTGAAGATCGAGTGGTTAGATTAATAGTATATTTTTATATTGTAGGTGTTCCAAATATTTTTTTCTTTAGTATCACTACCAATAAACTTTTTTTGGTAAGGAATTTTGAGAACATCATGTTTTTAAATGCTTATTAAAATAAAATGATTTATAAAATGGCTGCAGTGTTAGGAAAGCAAAAGTAACTGTAATGGCATTATAAATTTGTGCCTTGGGTCTGTTTTGTTTTTCCGTCTGTCTCTTTTGATCTTTGCTGTTTTACCTGTTTGGTTTAAAGAATCTTTTATTCAGTGCATATTTGTTTTCTGGTCTGTTCATTCCATTCCTTGGGTTTTCTGGTAAAATGGGTTTTCTGGTAAAATGTGACCAGGATTGTGTGGCTTGAAGGGTAAATCTAGGTAGAGTCACATTACGTGCCATTACGTACTTGAAAATTGTATGGATAAGGTGATAGATGTCTTAATGTGAAATTGTTTATTTAAATTGCCTGACATGCTAATTAAAAGAGCTGGGTCATTTTCTTTTTGCTGTTTTGATATTTTTGAGTAAGAGAAAGCAATATTTACTTAGACCACTGTTCCTAGGAACAGAGTTCTGACTACTTGAGGGAAATTTTTTTTTGTTTTAATGAGATAAAATCCACATAATACAATATATACCATTTTAATTATTTTTAGCTGTACAATTCTTTTGTTTTTAGTAGTTTCACACCATCTTGTAGTCATTGTCACTAATTGCAGAACATTTTCTGAATTCAAAAAAAAACCCTATCTTCATGATTTTGGACATTTCATGTGAACACAAACATACAATATGTGGCATTTTCTGCTTGGCTTCTCTCATTTAGCAAGCTTTCCAGGTTCATCCATGTTGTAGCATTTACTGGTACTCCATTCCATTTAATGGTCAAATAATCTTGTGTGTGCACATATATATCATATTTTGTTTATTCATTCCTGATTTGGATTGTTGGGTTGGGTCGTTCACACTTTTGGGCTACTGAGAATAATGCTGCTGTGAACAACGTATGTATGAGTTTTTATATGAACATGGTTTCCATTCTCATGGGCATATATGTAGCAGTATAATTGCTGGGTCATATAGTAACTCTGTATTTACTTTTTTGATGAACTGATGGATTGTTTTGCACAGTTGCTTAACTGTTTTCCACTCCTACCTCCTTTGTATGATGGTTACAGTTCCTCTCCTTGCCAACACTTGTTATTTTCCATTTTTATTTTCCTTTTATTATAGCTATCCTAGTGGGTGTGAAGTGGCAGCTCACTATACTTTTGATTTTCATTTCCCCAATGATGTTGAATATCTTTTAATGTGCATATGGCTATTTGTGTTATCTTTTTTGGAGAAATGTCTATTCATGTTCTAGTTCATTTTTAAATTTCATTTATATCTTTTTGTTGTTGAGTAGTGAGAGTTCTTTCCATATTCTGTACAATAGCCTATTATTACCTATGTGGTTTTCAAACATTGCCTTTATTATCTTTTTTCCACTTTCTGGATAGTAGCCTTTGAGACACAACATTTTAAAATTCTGATGAATTCCAGTTTATCTCTTTTTCCTTTTGTTGCTTTTCTTTTGGTACGATATTTATGGAACTAAGATCATGGAGATTTACAGCTATGTTTCTAAGAGTTTTATAGTTTTATCTCAGTATCTCAAATGTATAGGGCTATTATGCTAAATCTTATATTCCTCTAGTGGTGAGTTGTGCACACACATTGTTTTTACTAGACTGCAATAGGCAGATTCGGGAGGATAACAAAAAGTAGGAGAGATTCTGGAGAAGTCCTGCTACCTCCACATTACTTTGCCTATGTAAATGCCCATAGGATTTTTTATCTTTCTGGTATAATTTTATAGGATAATGATCATTTCTAATCAGTATTTTCTGTGACTTATTGTATGCTTGGTATGTAGATTTAAGTCTTTATTTTAGGCAAGATGTCTTTTGTTAGATATTGCTGTATACTGTTTCTTTTGATTTTGCTTTTTTCTCCAGGAACACTGATTAGGTATATATATTGTAGATTGACCTTTTCTGTAATTTATCTCCATGTCTTTTCTAAAATAATTTTATTAAAAATACATTTTTGTTTGATTTTGTGAATGTTTTTATCCTGTTTCTGACTGGGTTTTGAGTTATGTTTTCTTTGTTTAACTTCCAAGTATTTGAGCATGTTACAAATACCTTTCTTTTATTAAAAGTTTATAGTGTAATTCCATAGTGATCAGCATATATAATCTGTATGATTGCATTCCTTTTAATTTTATTGAGGCTTGTTCTTGTGGACTAAATGTCCTTGATGAATGTATATTTTGCTTGTTGGGAGGGTGTGTCCTGTTAAGTTGGTTAGTCCAAGTTGATCAGTTGTACTGTTCGTCTTTTTTACCTTTAGTGACTTTTTCTTTCTACTTTTTCTAGTACTTACTGAAGAGAGGAGTGTTGAATCTCCAGTTTTTGGATTTGTGTATTTCTGTTTTCAGTTTTATCTTTCAAAAAATTCAAATGTAGTTGACCTACAATATTACATTTGTTTCAATTTTACACCATAGTTATTTGACATTTATATACAGTTGACACTTGAACATGACTGGTTTGAACTGCTCAGGTCCACTAGTACATGGATTGTTTTTGATAAATACAGTATGGTCCTGTAAATGTATTTTATTCCTTATTATTTTTTAATAACACTTTTTAAATTTTTTTTTTTTCAACGTTTATTTATTTTTGGGACAGAGAGAGACAGAGCATGAACGGGGGAGGGGCAGAGAGAGAGGGAGACACAGAATCGGAAACAGGCTCCAGGCTCCGAGCCATCAGCCCAGAGCCTGACGCGGGGCTCGAACTCACGGACCGTGAGATCGTGACCTGGATGAAGTCGGACGCCTACCCGACTGCGCCACCCAGGCGCCCCTAATAACACTTTTTAAAGCTTACTTTATTATAAGAGTATAGTATATAATATACAAAATATGTGTTAATCAACTGTTGATGTTAATGGTAAGGCTTAAGGTCAATAGTAGGCTATTAATAGTTAAGACTTTGGAGAGTCAAAAGTTGTTGTATGTGAATTTTCGACTGCATAGTGGTCCGTGGCCCAGCCCCTGTGTTGTTCAAGGGTCAACTGTACATTATGAAATGATCAGTATGATCAGCCTAGCTAGCATCTGGCATCATACAAAGTTTTTACAGTCTTACTGACTGTATTCCCTATGCTCTATTTTACATCACTGTGACTTTATTTTATAACTAGAAGTTTGTACCTCTTAATCCACTTCATCTGTTTTGCCCTTCTTCCCACCTCTCCACCCTCCCTCCTCTGGCAACCAACAGTTTGTTACCTGTATTTATGAGTCTGCTTCTGTTTCATTTGTTCAGTTGTTTTTAAGCTCCACGTTTTTGTGAAATCACATGGTATTTATCTATCTCTGTCTGACTGACTTCACTTGGTATAACACCCTGAAGGACCATCCATGTTGCCACAAATAGCAAGATTACCTTTTTTTTTTTATGTCTGAGTAGTAATCCATTTTGTGTGTGTGTGAGACATCTTCTTTATCCGTTCATTGATTGATGGTCACTGAGGTTGCATATCTTGGCTATTGTAAATAATGGTGGAAGGAACATGAGGGTGCATATATCTTTTATAATTAGTGTTTTTGTTTTTTTTGGGTATATACCCAGGAATGGAATTGCTGGATCTTACTGTAGTTTTGTTTTTAATTTTTTGAAGAACCTCCATACTGTTTGTTTTCCATAGTAGCTATACCACTTTACATTCCCATCAATAGTGCAGGAGGGTTATTTTTTTCCCACATCAATGCCAAAACTTGTCCTCTTCTTTCTTCTTCTTCTTCTTCTTTCTTTTTCTTCTTTCTTCTTCTTCTTTCTTCTTTCTTCTTCTTTCTTCTTCTTCCTCTTCCTCTTCCTCTTCCTCTTCCTCTTCCTCTTCTTTTAATAACAGTATTTGACAGGTATGAGGTGGTATCTCATTGTGGTTTTGATTTGCATTCCCTGACGATTGATGATGTTGAGCACCTTTTCATGTTTTTGTTGGCCATCTGTAGGTTTTCTTTGGAAAAATGTTTATTCATGTCCTCTGCCCAGTTTTTAATTGCATTGTTTGTGTTTTTGGTGTTGAGTTGTATAAGTTCTGTATATATTTTGGATTCTAACCCTTTTTTTGATCTGACATTTGCAAGTGTCCCATTCATTTGGTTGCCATTTTGTTTTGTTGATGGTTTCCTTCTCTGTGCAAAAGCTTTTTATGTAATGCAGTCCCAATAGTTTATTTATTTTTGCTCTTGTTTCCCTTGCCAGAGAATATCTATCTAGAAAAATGTTTCTATGGCCAAGTGTCAAAGAAATTTCTGCCTATGTTCTCTTGTAGGGTTTTCATGGTTTCAGGTCTCACATTTAGGTCTGTAATCCATTTTGAATTTATTTTTGTGTATGGTGTAAACAGGTGGCACGGTCTTAATCTTTTGAATGTAGCTGTCCAGTTTTCCCAACACCATTTATTGAAGAGACTGTCTTTTCTCCATAGTATGTTCTTGCCTTTTTCATTATAGATTAGTTGGCCATATAATTGTGGGTTTGTTTCTGGGCTTTCTATTCTATTCCATTGATTTACGTGTCTATTTTTTGTGCCATTACCATATTCTTTTGATTACTGTGGCTTTGTAGTATAGTTTGAAATAAGGGAATGTGATTACCTCTAACTTTGTTCTTCTTTTCTCGAAAAATGCTTTGACTATTTTTTTTTTTGTGGTTCCATACCAATTTTACGATTATTTCTCTTCATTCTGTGAAAAATACCATTGGTATTTTGATAGGGATTGCATTGAATATGTAGATTGCTTTGGGTAGTATGAACGTTTTAACAATATTAATCCCTTAAGGATTCAACAATATATAATTTATACATATTAACAGCATATGTCAATAGAATTAGTTCTTCCATCAGAATGGTATATCTTTCCATTTATTTCTGTCATTTTTATTTTCTTTCATCAGTGTCTTAGGGTTTTTAGAGTACAGGTTTTTACTTTTTTGGTTAAATTTATTCTTAGTAATTTTATTATTTTTGATGTAATTATAAATGGTATGTTCTTAGTTTCTCGCTATTTCATTATTAGTGTACAGAAATGCAACAGATTTCTGTGTATTAACTTTATATTGTACAAGTTTATTGAATTCATTTATTAAAAAATTTTTTTCTGGTAGAGTCCTTTGGATTTTCTGTATATTCATGTCATCTATAAATGGTTTTACTTCTTCTATACCCAGCTGGATACTTCAAAAAAATTTTTTTTTGTGTGGTTGCTGTGGCTAGAATTTTCAATACTGTGTTGAATAAAAGTGGCAAGAGTGGGTTCCTATGTCTTGTTCTGATCTTAGAAAAAAAGCTTTCAACTTTTCACCATTGTATATGATGTTAGCTGTGGGATTGTCATATATGGCCTTTGTTATGTAGAAGTATGTTCCCTCTATACACACTTTATTCATTTTCATCAGAAGTGTATGTTGAATGTTGTCACCTTTTTTTTTCCTGCATCTGTTGAGATGATTGTATGATTCTTATCCTTAATTTTATTAACATGGTGTATCATGTCAGTTTAAGTTGTCGATTTTCAACCATCTTTGCGTTCCTGAAAGGAATCCTACTTGATCATGGTATATGATCCTTTTAATGTATTGTTGAATTTGGTTTCCTTATATTTTATTGAGGACTTTTCCACCTATGGCTGTAAGGTTTATTGGTCTGCAGTTTTCTTTTTTGTAGTGTCTTTGGTTTTGGTATCGGAAATACTGGCATTGTAAAAGGAGTTTCTGTTGGTTTGTTTGTACCAACTAAACTTGTGTTTTTTTATCCTCTGCTTGTCTTTAAGATTTTCTCTTTAACCCTGGTTTTCAGCAATTTGATTGTAATGTACCTTTGGTATGATTTTAAGTGTCTTCTGCTTGGGGTTTGTTGTTTTCTTAAAAGTTTGGCCATTATTGCCTTAAATATTTTTTTGTTCCGCTTCTCTCAATTCTCCCCTCTATTTTGGGACTTGCAATTACACCTGTTGGATGTTGCCTGACCATGTCCCAAAGCTCATGAAGGCTTTTCCCAATTACTTGAGACCTTTTTCTTTGATCCTTGATCTCCTGGAACCTTCCTAAGAAAATTATGAAATGCATCTCAAAATTGTCAGGGAAGCAAGAGGAAGGAAAGCATTTATCCATTCATTTCCAGGCTTTCCATACATGAATACAAAATAATTCCCATGGGAGTCTCTCACTGTTCAGTCGCTTTAAGCAATGACTGTAAAAATCTGCATTAATTGGTCTTTATAGCAGGAGTTGGAATAAGAGGTAGGATTGATGGGCCTCTGAGGTTTTATACAAGAGATGCCCAATACTCTAGGTGGATACTGTTGGGAAGATGATAAAGGGTAGAGGTTTATGGGGTTGAGGAAAGTGTAGGGTGGCTGAGTCTACTATGGTAGCATCCTAATTTTTTTCTTTCTCTTGGTTTTTCTTTTTTCTACTTTATCTTGCATATTTCATTAACTTTATCATCTTGTTGTTCACAGACATATTAAGTATTTTCTAACTTTGAAGCTTTGTTATTTGGAAAATTTAATTATACAAGGTACCTCATTCAAAGAAAGAACCAGACGACTAAGACATCAGTGAATTAGATATTCCCAGACAGAGATTCTAAAAAAATTTTTCTGTGTTATTGTCAAATAATCTGGGTATAATGTAAATTTTTCATAAATACTTATGAGAGGAGGTATAGAATAGAGTTCTCTGGATTAGAATCCCTGGATTTAATTTTTGGATTTTTACTTAATAGTTTTATAATATTTGATTCAATGGGCTAATAGATATAAGACATTTAGAACAATGCAGGACTGGTAGTAAATTTTCTTAGATGTTAACTAGTATTATTTTCATTGTTACTTTTGAAGATTGTCTTGGTTGAAAACTTGTAATTGAACAGAGTGTGTGTGTGTGTGTGTGTGTGTGTGTGTGTGTGTGTATGTATGGACATTATTTTAGTTTGTATTTTTATTTTTTATTGTAAGAGGTTCTGAAATAGTGAAATTTAAAGTCTGAAATTGTAGGGGCACCTGGGTGACTCAGTCGGTTAAGTGGCTTTCTCTCAGGTCATGATCTCATGGTTCGTGAGTTCGAGCCCTATGTTAGGCTCTGTGCTGACAGCTCAGAGCCTGGAGCCTGCTTTGGATTCTGTGTCCTCTTCTCTCTCTCTGCCTCTTTCCTGCTCGTACTCTTTGTCTCAAAATAAATAAACAGTCAAAAAAATTTTTTAAAGTATGAAATTGTATATCTATTTGATTTAATTGTTACTTAAAATATTTTTGATATATACTTTTTTTTTTTTGGCTTACAATCTAGGTCATTTCATATGTTGTTATTTGTAAATGCTCTTTACTGTATTGTTCTTTCTCTTTTCTTATGCAGGACCAAAAGATCTCAGATTGCTATAACTGAAGGTATATTTGAACTTCCAAATCTCACAATTCAAGCTACAAGAGCACAGACACTTCTGCTGCAAGCGATATATCAAAGTTGGTCTCATATTGGAAATGTCAACTCTTTATCAGTGAATGAAGCTTTGATGAATGAAGTTTTCCAAACTATAGGTAAGAGCACGATCTTGGCAAGTTTATGGAAAATTCTTATGAGAGGTTACTAATATTTTATTATTCAAATCCATAAGTATAGCCTGCTGAAATTGTGTAGTGTATTTCTGTGTAAGTGGATATTTATAACTCCAAAAAAATTTCAGGATATGAGGTAAGCTGTTCAGTTTTATTCCCTGCAACCAATTTCTGGATATATTTTACAGTTTCAAGAGATTATTTTTTACCAGCATCTTGCACAATTAATCCTTTGGCCTCACATGGATAACTTCTGAGGGGATCAATATAATGTGTATGTTTGAAATGATAGCCAGTATGTTTGGTTAGTAAATTGGAATAAAGTTATTGATCATGATACTTTAAAACATGGTAAGCAAATTATCTTTTTTGTGTACTCTTACACCTTGAATGAATGAGTTAACTACTAAAAATAAAAGATCTGCTTTGATGCCAGGATAGGAGATACTATCTTTATCTTGTCACTTACTTTACAGGCAAACAAAAAAACTTACAAAAGGTTTGCTTTTTGTAGTTGTCTCTGTTGAAAGTAATCTTGTTAGTTTTGTCAGTAACACTAAAGTAGTTTTGAAAGAAGGATATATTTTTATTAAATGTAATCATCATAAATAATAACCTGTTAATTTTCTACTTCATTTGCCTATGAGAATAAGACATTGGCTTTTTTGTTCTTATGATGCTTTTGAACATTTTAATTTGATATCTTACTATGGGGAAATAGAAGTTCTAAAAAAGAAAAAAGGCATTATAAGTAGAGCCCCGCCCTTTTTTTACAGTGTTTATTTCTGTGTGTGTGTGTGTGTGTGTGTGTGTGTGTGTGTGTGTGTGTGTGTGAGAGAGAGAGAGAGAGAGAGAGAGAGAGAGAGACAGACAGACAGACACAGGCAAAGCACAAGCGGGGGAGGGGCAGAGAGAGAGGGAGACTCAGAATCAGAAGCAGGCTCCAGGCTGTCAGCTGTCAGCACAGAGCTTGACACAGGGCTCAACTTAAGAATGGTGAGATCATGACCAGAGCTGAAGTCAGATGTGTAACCAACTGAGCCACGCGGGCACCCCTGAGCCCTTCTTTTGACATGCCTAGTGACTAATGTAAAATTTTATATAGTTGTTTTGTGTCAGGTTTTATGATTCTGTAAAGAATGACAAGGCAAATGTTTCATTAGCCTAGAGTTGTTAACTTAGATCTTATGAAAGACCTTTAAATTCTCTGAATCCTCTGAAATAGTATGCAAGTTTTAGTGTGTGTATGAACACATACACCTTCTCCCACACACATAAACATATTTGTAATCTCTTTTTAAATTGATTCTTTTATTAAATGTAGTGACTCTATCCCTCAGTCTTTTGATTTAAATCTATTTTTTCTTACATTAACATAGTTACAATTAACTTTCCTTTGTTTCACATTTGCTTTACTTCCTCTTGCATTCTTTTACTTAAAACTTGTTTGTCTTTATGCTTTCGGTACATGTCTTGGAAACAGCATATAGCTAGATATTTTAAATGAAGTTTTATAGTCTGTATTATAGCTAGTGAATTTAATCAATTTAGGTTGGTTTGATTGTTTTGTGACTGGTTTTATCGTCTTATTTTTTGTTTCCTTTTGTACTGTTTTAACTATGCTTTTTAAAAGATTGCTATTTTATTTTCCTATTTCTCCTTGATTAGAATTTGTATGTTGCTGTTGAATTATTGGCTTAAACAATAACTGCTGCTTGGGGAAAAAACTCGTTGTCATTACCTTTAAAAAGTTAAATGTGGAGTTACCATATGACCCAGCAATTTTACTTGTAGGTATACACACAAGATTATGTGTCCACCAAAATCTTGTATATGAATGTTCATAGCATTATTTTCTTTTGCATTTAAAAGTGCTTATTTTAAAAAGATTTATATATTTAAGGTATTCATATTGTTGTTTTGATGTATATGGTGAAACGATTACTGTAGTCAAGATAATTAATCTATATATTTCCTCACAGTTATTTTTTTTTTAATGTGGTGTGCGTACACAAAATCTATCCTACCAGATTTCCAGGATACAGTGTTAGTTATGGTCATCTGCTGTATATCATATTGCTAGGTCTTACTGATTCTACATGACTGTAATTTTGTATCCTATGCCCAACATCTCTCATTTCCTCCACTTTCCTTCCCCTGGTAACCACTGTTACTTCTGTCTTTGTGTCTATGAATTAAACTTTTTTAGATCCCACATATAAAGGAGGTAAAAAAACATTATTCTTTATAGCCAAAATGTGGAAACAACACAGATATCTATTAACTGATGAATGGATAAGCAAAGATGTTTTATCTCTGTACAATGGAATATTTTCAAACATGTAAAGGAAGTACTGAAACATGCTATAATATGGATGAACCTTAAAGTATCATGCTAAGCAGAAGAAGCCAGATGCAAAAAGTCACATATTATGATTCCATTTTTATGAAATGCTTACAATAGGCAAATCCAGAGAGACAGAAAGATTAATCGTTGCCAGAGTCTGGGAAAAAGGAGGAATGGGGAGTAACTGCTATTAGACATGAATTGGTTTTTGTTGTTTGTTTTTTTTTTTTTTTTTTTGGTGATAAAATGTTCTGGAATTAGATAGTGGTGATATTTTTACACTTGTGAATATGCTGAATTGCCCTTAATTGTATACATTAAAAGGGTGATATTATATTATCTCATTAAAAACATTTTAAATTGTTGAATATTAGGTAGACTACATTTTTATGTGCTATGGTCTGAATGTCTTTGTGCTTCCCAAATTCATCTGTTGAAATTCTTATGCTCAATGTGATGGTATTAGGTGATGGGGCCTTTGGAAGGTTATTAGATCATGAGAGTGGAGTCCTCTTGAATGAAATTAATGTTTTTATAAAAGAGGCCTCAGAGAGCTCCCTTGCCCTTTCCATCCTGTGAGGACACACCAAGAAGTTGTTGGTCTGCTACCCAGAGGCCTACCATGAGGCCTTAATTGGCAGACATTTATCACAGTCTGAAGTTATCTAATTCATTTATTTATCAAATTTCTTTTTCCTGAGGTGTTCACTCCAGAGTTTTTTTTGGGTTAAGTAGCTTAAGTTGTCTGAAAATTCATACTAATAAGCAGGTGATAGTGTTAATTACTTCTATAATTTCCCTTGTCTCTAACCAAACTAATTAGTATTTCCATTTTTGATTTTATCAAATGGATTGTGCTATGATAAAACATCTTATATAAAATTTCTTGGCCTCCCTGTTTGGGTCAGTTGGTTAAGTGTCCGACTTCGGCTCAGGTCATGATCTCACTGACAGCTCAGAGCCTGGAACCCACTTCGGATTCTGTATCTCTGTATCTCTCTGCCCCTTTCTGCTCATGCTCTGTCTGTCTGTCTGTCTCTCTCCTTCAAAAATAAATAAACATTAAAATATTGAAAACAATTCCCTATCTTGGAAATATTTTGTCCTAACAGTAGTGGCACAGATAATACAAAATGGATCGGACAAGTAACTACAGGTTAAGTGATTCATAACCTGATTTTTTGTCATTGAGAAACCTAAAATTAGCATAACCAATTTTTATAGATTAGGGAAAGTCAGGAAAATGGAATGATGTTTGGAGGTTTCTTCTCATTGCCCGGGAATTGTATTTTTTTTTATCAAATTAAGCAGCAGTAATTGATAATAGATGATTTAAAATGATCAACTAAAGTATTTTTAAAAGGCCCCATTTCCAAATGGCCAGCTTTCTTACATTTTTTTGCTCTCCCCAGGTCTTACTCTGTTTATTATATTCTTCTCTTTTTCTTTCTTTTTTTTAAATTTAAATTTTAGTTAACATACAGTGCAATATTGGTTTCAGAGTAGAATTCAGTGATTCGTCACTTATATACAACACCCAGTGCTCATCACAAGTGCCCTCCTTAGTACCCATCTCCCATCTAGGCCATCTCCCACCCACCTTCCTTCATCACCCCTCAGTTTGTTCTCTAAGGGTCTCTTGAGGTTTATTTCCCTCTCCTTTTTTACCTGCTTCCCATATGTTCATCTGCTTTGTTTCTTAAATTCCACATGAGTGAAATCATAGGGTATTTGTCTTTCTCTGATTGGCTTATTTTGCTTAACATGATACACTCTAGCTCCATTCACATCATTGCAAATGGCAAGATTTCATTCTTTTTGATGGCTAAATAATATTCCAGTGTGTGTGTGTGTGTGTGTGTGTGTGTGTGTGTGTGTGTATACACATGTATATCTCACATCTTTGTCCATCAGCAGTTGATGGACATTTGGTCTCTCTCCATAGTTTGGCTATTTATAATGCTACTGTAAACATTGGGGTGCATGTACTCTCGAATCTGTATTTTTGTATCCTTGGGTAAATAGTAGAGCAATTTTTGGGTCATAGGGCAGTTCTATTTTAGATTTTTGAGGGACCTCCATACTGTTTTCCAGAGTGGCTCCACCAGTTTGCATTCCCACCAACAGTGCAAGGGGGTTCCCCTTTCTCCATATCCTCCCTAACACCTGTCGTTTCTTACATTGTTAATTTCAGCCATTCTGACAGATGTGAGGTGGTATCTCATGGTTTTGATTTGTATTTCCCTGATGATGAGTGATGTTGAGCATCTATTTATGTGTCTGTTAGCCACCTGGATGTCTTCTTTGGGAAAGTATCTATTCATGTCTTCTGCCCATTGTGTTTTGTGTTTTGGGTGTTGAGTTTGTAAGTTCTTTACAGATTTTAGATAATAACCCTTTATCAGATATTTCATCTGCAAATATCTTTTCCCATTCTGTAGGCTGCCTTTTAGTTTTTTGTTTCCTTTGCTGTGTAGAAGCTTTTTATCCAGTAGTTCATTTTCCCAATACTTCATGTTTGGTTTTGTTTCCCTTGCCTTCAGCAATGTGTCTCATAAGAAGTTGCTGCCTGTGTTCTCCTCTGTGATTTTCATGGTTTCCTATCTCACATTTAGGTCTTTCATCCATTTTGAATTTATTTTTGTGTATGGTGTAAGAAAGTCGTCCGGTTTCATTCTTCTGCATGTCACTGTCTAGTTTTCCCAGCACCATTTGTTGAAGAGACCGTCTTTTTTCCTTTGTGTATTGTTTCCTGCTTTGTCAAAGATTATTTACTGTATAGTTCCGGTCCATTTCTTGGCTTTCTGTTCTGTTGATCTATATGTCTATTTTTGTGCCAGTACCATAGTGTCTTGATGACTGCAGCTTTGTAATCTAGCTTGAAATCTGGAATCGTAATGCCTACAGTTTTGTTTTTCTTTTTAGGATTATTTTGGCTATTGGAGGTCTTTTGTGGTTCCATACAAATTTTAGGATTGTTCTAGCTCTGTGAAAAATGCTGGTGATATTTTGATGGGAATTGCATTAAATGTGTAGATTGCTTTGGGTAGTTTAGACATTTTAATAATGATTGTTATTCCATTCCATGAGCATGGAATACTTTTCCATTTCATTGTATCATCAATTTCTTTCAAAAGTGTTTTATATTTTCAGAGTATAGACCTTGTACATCTTTAGCTAGTTTTACTCGTAGGTATCTTATTGTTTTTGATGCAATTGCAAATGGGATTGATTCCTTTATTTCTTTTCCTGCCACTTTGTTACTGGTATGTAGAAATGCAACAGGTTTCTGTACATTGATTTTTATATCCTGCAACTCTGCTGAATTCATGTATTAGTTCTAGCAATTTTTTTTGATGAAGTCTTGGATTTTCTATGTAGAGTATCATGTCTTCTGCATATAGTGAAAGTTTAACTTTTTCCTTGCTGATTTGGATGCCTTTTATTTTTTTTTTTTTGTTATCTGATTGCTGAGGCTAAGACTTCCAGTACTATGCTAAATAGTAGTGTTGAGAATGGACATCCTTGTCTCGTTCCTGATGTGGGGGAAAGGCGCTCAGTTTTTCCTGTTGAGGATGATATTATCTGTGGATCTTTCGTACATGGTTTTTATGATACTGAGGTATATTCCATATATCCCTACTCTGTTGAGGATCTTTATCAAGAATGGATGCTGTGTTTTATCAAATGCTTTTTCTGCATTTATTGAGATGATGATATGGTTCTTATCATTTCTTTTATTAATGTGGTATATCATGTTGATTGATTTTGTGAATATTGAACCAGCCCTGCATCCCAGGAATAAATCCTGCTTTATCATGGTGAATAATTCTTTTAATGTACTGTTGAATTCAATTTGCTAATATCTGTCGAGAATTTTTGCATCCATGTTCTTTAGGGATCTTGGCCTATAATTCTGCTTTTTAGTGGGGTGTTTTTCTGATTTTGGAATCAAGGTAATGCTGACTTCATATGAGTTTGGAAGTTTTCCTTTTCTTTCTATTTTTTTGGAACAGTTTGAGAAGAATAAGCATTAACTCCTTTTTGAATGTCTGGTAGAATTCCCCCGGAAAGCCATCTGTACCAGGACTCTTGTTTGTTGGAAGATTTTTGTTCAAATTTTCTATTTCTTCCTGTTTCAGTTTTGGTAGTTTGTGAGTTTCTAGGAATTTGTCCATTTCTTCCAGATTGCCGAGTTTGTTAGCATATAATTTTCCTATTATTCTCTTATCATTGTTCATACTTCTGTGGTATTGGTTGTGATCTCTCCTCTTTCATTTGTGATTTTATCTATTGGGGTTCTTTCTCTTTTTGATAAGTCTGTCTAGGGGTTTATCAATTTTGTTAATTCTTTCAAAGAAGGAGCTCTTAGTTTTGTTGATCTGTTCTGTTTTTTTTTTTCCTGTTGTTTGTATATCATTTAATTCTGCTCTAATCTTTATTATTTTCCTTCTTCTACTGGCTTTAGACTTTATTTGCTGTTCCTTTTCTAGCTCCTTTAGGTGTAAGATTAGGTTGTATATTAGCGACCTTTCTTGCTTCTTGAGATAGGACTGAATTGCAATATACTTCCATCTTAGGGCTGCCTTGGCTGCATCCCAAAGGTTTTGGACTGTCGTGTTTTATTTTCATTTGCTTCCATGTATTTTTTATAAAATTTCTTCTTTAATTTTCTGGTTAACCCATTCATTTTTTAGTAGGATGTTATTTACCTCCATGTATCTGAGGGCTTTCCAAGTTTTTTCTTGTAGTTCACTTCAAGTTTCATAGAATTCTGTTCTGGGAATATGCATGGCATGATCTCGGTCTTTTTGTACTAGTTGAGGACTGATTTGAGATCCCTCCAGAAGAATTTATAATCTGCTTTAGGATAATATGCTCTGAATATATCTGTTAAGTCTATCCAGTCCAGTGTGTCATTCAAAGCCATTGTTTCTTTTTTATTTTCTGCTTAGTTGATCTGTCTGTTGTAAGTGGGGTGCAAGTTCCCCTGCTATTACTGTATTATTAGCAATGAGTTTCTTTATGCTTATAATTGATTTATATATTTGGTGTTCCAAGTTGGGGGCATAAATATTTACAATTGTTAGATTTTCTTTTTTTTTTAATTTTTAAATGTTTGTTTGTTTGTTTATTTATTTATTTATTTATTTATTTATTTATTTTGGAGAGAGACAGAGAGCAAGCAGGGGAGGGGCAGAGAGATAGGGAGACACAGGACCAGAAGCAGGCTCCAGGCTCTGAGTTGTCAGCACAGAGCCTGACACGGGGCTTGAACTCACTGGAACCATGAGCTCATGACCTGAGCTGAAGTCAGATGCTTAACCGACTGAGCCACTCAGGGGTCCCAAAGCTAAATCTTTAAATAAATAATCTAGAAGAATTATCAGTCTGGTTCATGGGATTGCATGGTTTCTTTTATTTATCTATCTATCTATCTATCTATCTATTTATTTATTTATTTATCAATTATTTCTTTTCACTAGTCCAGATTTTTTAAAAAAATTTTATATGTATTCCAGTATTGTTAACAGTGTTATATTAGTTTCAGGTGTACAATATTAGTGATTCAACAATTTTATACATTACTCAATGCTCATCATGGTAGGTGTACTCTCAATCCCTTTTACCTGTTTCATCCATTCCCCCATGCATCTCCCCTCTGGTAACCATCAGTTTGTTCTCTGTAGTTAAGAGTCTGTTTCTTGGTTTGTTGCTCTCTCTTTTTCCTTTATTTGTATGTTTAAAAAATTTTTTTTAATGTTTATTTTTGAGAGAGAGACAGATAGACACACAGGCAGAGTGCAAGTGAAGGAGGGGCAGAGAGAGAGGGAGACTCAGAATCAGAAGCAGGCTCCAGGCTCTGAGCTGTCAGCACAGCTCTGTGCTGAAGCTCAGAGCCCGATGCAGGGCTTGAACTCACGAGCCATGAGATCATGATCTGAGCCAAAATCAGACACTTAACTGACTGAGCTACCCATGCGCCCCTCCTTTATTTGTATTTTTGTTTCTTAAATTTCACATATAATTTCCAAAAAGTGAAATTATATGGTATTGTCTTTCTCTGACTGACTTATTTCACTTAGTATTATACTCTCTAGCTCCATCCATATTGTTGCAAATGGCAAGATTTCATTCTTTTTTATGGCTCAATAATATTCCACATAAATACTATATGTATTCATATATAAATATGTGTGTGTGTGTGTATATATATATACACACACATTGTCTCTATCTGTTCATCTATTGATGGACATTTGGGCTGCTTCCATAGTTAGGCGATTGTACATAATGCTGAAATAAACATGGTGCATGTATCCCTTTGAATTAGTGTTTTTGTATTTTTTGGGTAAATGCCCAGTAGTGTGATTGTGGGATCATGGGGTAGTTCTATTTTTAACTTTTTAAAAAAACTTCATACTGTTTACCACAGTGGCTGCACCAGTTTACATTCCCACCAACAGTGCAAGAGGATTCACCTTTCCCCACATCCTCACCAACACCTGTTGTGCTGTTGGTTCTCACCATTCTGACAGGTGTGAGGTGATATCTCACTGTAGTTTTGATTTGCATTTCCCTGACGATGAGTAATGTTGAGCATCTTCTCGTGTCTGGTAGCCATCTGTATGCCTTCTTTGGAAAAATGTGTATTTATGTCTTCTACCTGTTTTTTAACTGGGTTATTTATTTTTGGGGTATTGAATTTGCTAAATTCTCTTTATCTTTTGGATACTAACTGTTTATTGGATGTGACATGTGCAAATATCTTCTCCCATTTTGCAGCTTCTCTTTTAGTTTTGTTGATTGTTTCCTTTGCTGTCAGAAGCTTTTTGTTTTGATGAAGTGCCAAAAGTTTATTTTTGCTTTTGTTTCCCTTGCCTCAGGAGACCTATCTAGGAAGACGTTGCTATGGCCAAATATCAGATAAATTACTGCCTGTGTTCCCCTCTAGGATTTTTATGGTTTCCTGTCTCACATTTAGGTCTTTAATCCATTTTGAATTTATTTTTGTGTATGGTGTAAGAAAATTGTACAGTTTGATTCTTTTGTATGTTGCTGTCCCATTTGCCCAACTCCATTTGTTGAAGAGACTGTCTTTTTTCCATTGGATTTTCTTCCCTTCTTTTACGATGATTAATTGACCATATAGTTGTGAGTTCATTTCTGGGTTTTCTATTTGTTGTATTGATCTGTTCTATTGTCTATTTTAATGCCAGTACCATACCATTTTGATTACCACAGCTTTGTAATATAACTTGATATCTGGAATTGTGATACCTTCGGTTTTGTTTTTCAAAATTGCTTTGGCTATTCGGTATCTTTTGTGGTTTCATACAAATTTTAGGATTGTTCTAGTTCTGTGGAAAATGCTTTGATATTTTGATACGGATTGCATTAATTGTGTAGATTGCTTTGGGTAGTATAGACATTTTAACAATATTTGTTCTTCCAACCCATTAATATGAAATGTCTTTTCATTTCTTTGTGTCATCAGTTTCTTTCATCATTATTTTATAGTTTTCCAAGTACAGATCTTTCACCTCTTAAGTTTATTCCTGGATATTTTATTGTGTTTGGTGCAGTTGCAAATGGGATTGTTTTCTTAGTGTATAGGAATGCATCAGATTTCTGCATGTTGATTTTGTATTCTGAGACTTTACTGAATTTATGAGTTCTAATAGTTTTTGGTGGAGACTTTATGGTTTCCTGTATAGAGTATAATGTCATCTGCAAATAGAGTTTTACTTTGTCCTTACCAATTGGGATATTTTTTATTTCTTTATGTTGTGTGATTGCTGTGGCTAGGACTTCTAGAACTATGTTGAATAAAAGTGGTGAGAATGGACATCCTTGTCTTGTTTCCGACTTTACAGGAAAAGGTCTCAGTTTTTTCCCATTGAATATGACGTTGCCTGTGGATTTTTTATATAAGGCCTTTATTATGTTGAGGTGTGTTCCCTCTAGAGCTACTTCGTTGAGGGTTGTTTTTTTTTTTTTATCATAAATGGATGTTCAACTTTTTCAAATGCTTTTTCTTCATGTGTTGAAATGATCATTTGGTTTTTAAAACAATATTTTTTAATATTTTTATTTTTTTGAGAGACAGCGCATGAGCAGGGGAGGGGCAGAGAGAGAGAGAGAGAGAGAGAGAGAGAGAGGGAGGCATAGAATCCCAAACAGGCTCCAGGCTCTGAGTTGTCAGCACAGAGCCTGACACGGGGGCTCAAATTCACAAACTGTGAGATCATGACCTGAGCTAAAGTCAGATGCTTAACCGATTAAGCCACCCAGGCTCCCTGAAATGATCATAAGGTTTTAATCCTTTCTTTTAATGGTATGAACTGTCATCTTGATATTTTGTGAATTTTTATTTTATTTTTTTAAATAAAAAAATTTTTAATGTTTATTCATTTTTGAGACAGAGCATGAATGAAGAGGCAGGGACAGAGGGGAGACACAGAATCTGAAGCAGGCCCTAGGCTCTGAGCTGTCAACATTGTAGATTTAGATTTATCTATAATTCCTATTTTACCATTTCATTTAATTGTAGATTGTGACTTAGTAGTTGGGTTTGAAATTAACTTTGTTGGTTACTACCAAGAGTTTATAAACAAAAAATGTAATAAAATAGAATGAATATAATATAGTAAAAGTATTATGCTTATTTATAAACATGAAAGAGATACATTGTTAGTAAATAAATTATTACTCTCAGTTTTTCCTTGGGGAGAATAGGGATTAAATTTCTGTGCAATTTCCTCTTGAAATTTGAGTTTTGGAAACTGGGAGGACATGAGAAATGCCTCAATAACAAAAAGAAAATCTAGTATTTTTCCAAAGAGAGAGAGAGTTCAAAGAATTTGATAACAAATAATTAATGACATGCTTTTCAAATTCTAAAAAGCCTTACCTTGAAAATGTAGTATTGATATTTATGCATTTCCAGAAGATGTGCTGTGGGATGGCACCTTGTTACTGTCAAAATACATAATCAACTATAAGACATTTCTGGAAAATTTTAAAAATGAACCTCTTTATTCTGAAATCTTGATAGTGAAAAAATATGCTTATTGATTCCCTGATTATAATAACAGAAAGCTCTTAGTGAAGAGTGGCTAGTGATAAGTAGTAAAATAATAAAATTTTATCAAAGGAAGCAAATTAGCTTGATAGTTAAGTTTTATATATGTCCTATTTATGCTGCATTTTTACATAAGAAAACTAAGGATAGAAAGCAAAGTTATTCTTGGTTTACAAGTATAGAATTATTTCACAATTTCATTAATTTTATTTTATAAAATACCTATTTAACCGTATTTTTCCTTTTAATAACTGAAGCTGTTAAACAGGTCTGTGTGTATAAAATCCAATAACATTAGATTGAATTTCATTGGTTCTTAAGAAAAACAGAATATTGCAGCAACTTTGTGCTTCAGTCTTAATTGAAATGTTGGAGTAATAATGGTGCTTCAGAAATGCGTTATCGAATTGAATTTCAAATGTCAAATCTACAAAATGCCTTTAGGTAGAAAAGATGTTTTCTTTAAAGTCTCCCTTATGTCACAATAACAAGAGATGATTTTAGTTTGTTGAATCAATTAGTTCTGTTGAGAATATGTGAATATTGAATAATAATACATGTTTTATAAAGCTACAATGACTTTTTCTCAGCCCTTCCAAAAATCAGAATTAAATGAGAAGATATTAGAATAACTAAAAGAAAAGGGTGCCTGTGTGGCTGTCAATTGAGCATCTGACTCTTGATTTCGGCTCAGGTCATGATCCCAGGGTCATGGAATCAAGCCCTGTGTCAGGTTCCATGCTGAGCATGGGGCCTGTTTGGGAATCTCTCTCCTCTGCCCCTTCCTTCTCCTCGGTGTGCTTGCTCACTCGCTCTCGCGCTCTCTCTCAACAACAACAAAAAACCTAATAAAATATTCTGTGCTAATGCTTGTTAAAAACTTAATTTTGTGCATTGAATATTGTATCTGTATTATATATATTATATATAATATTACATATCATATATAGATATTAGTATAATTTAAGTCTTAATATCTATGTCAGGTTGTAGGAATATTTTCACCTTTTAACAACTGAAGTTTAGGAGAGATTCCTGAATTGTGTGGAAAACCTGTCAGTAATTATATGTTACTGTAATTATATAGTTACATATGTAACTAATTATATGTTAAAAGGAAAGTCATTTGTTTCATTGAATTTCATTTAGCTTTTTCATCTGTATAATGGCTGTATCATCTTCTTACCTTCTCAGAGTTCTTGTGAGTACAAAATAGACTATTTTTTGTGGAATTGATTTGTTGTTATTGTTTTTTCCTGGATATAGAATCCTGCTGGAATCCTACATATGGGGATACTATATATCGAGGTTGTCCCTAGGGTATGAAGTTCATGGAGACAGATAACCCATGTGAGAATTGGGGTCTCACAGATCCAGTGTGCTAGCTGAGAAGGTATAGGGTAAAGGTAAATTCATAGAGTAAGGCAAAAAAGTAATTAGGATAATGAATAGTGTATTTGATGACCTTCAAATAAAATTCAAGACATTGGTTAGATGTACTTGTTTGGATTTATTAAGAAACTGTACATTGTACCCCTTTAAACAGCTATTTATAAGAGGCCATACTTGGTTCACAGAAACCTATAATGAACCTATAATACTGTCTTCTGCTAGGGATTCCAAAGGGGAGTGGAGCAGCAAATCTTATAAATGGATGTTGCAATGCAGTGGGATAATAGAAATATGAAACCTTATCCTTTTATCTACTTGTACGTACTTTACAGCTGTCAACTAAACATTTTCCCTCTAGTGAGCTGCATGATGCAGGGACTGGATACCATAAAACTTACGTGAATAGCCTGAATTCGCTCACCTTTTTAGGTTGATGTTTCTCATGGTTTAATTTCACTGGCTTTTTACCAGTAATATTGATGTTGGCAGGTTATATATCCTGTGTTATACATGTGAAGATTTATGCTTAGAACAATTTAGTGTTTTTCCTAAAAATCATCCCACAGATATTCACCAATTAATTCGGTTAAGCTTAAGGTCCTTTGGACTTTCCTGTTGTATTACTTCTGCTACATCAAACTACCTCTCTGGTAAATGAGACCAGAAAGACAGTAATATAATTAGTTTGCTAGTCCATCAGAAATTAAATAAAAAAATAACAAATATTAGAAATCTTACTAAAATAACTTGTAAAGAATAAAGCAGAGATGTTAAAGTTGCAATAAATATATTTTAATTAGAATTATTGAATTATGTATTTTTATTCATGTTTCTGATGGTTCTCAAATCATTGAGATCCTAACCTTTGTCATTTTCCAGACGATAAAATACAAAGTCACACCTGGCTACTTTTTGTTCAGGGAAACAAGGACTTGGCTACCACTTTTTCCTTATGCAGGTAGTTCATTGTTTTGTTCAGTGTAGTTCCATTAATCTGGTATTTATAGGAAAATTTCTTTCAGACTTTAAAGCCTATGCTGAAGGTGATCAAATGGACCTTTGAATCCCTCATTTAAGTGATGTCTTAATGTTAAAATAAAAATCTCCTTTCCAGAATCTAACTGTAAAAGTATTTTATGCAAGATTTCATGTGGGATACCTTAATGGTTGAATAATAAATTTTACCTCATAAAAATGAAATTCAATAATACAGTAGCTTTCTCAGCTCAGTAGCATCTGGTCTATTCTCATGAGAGCCAATATTTTCCAACTCATTAGGATCATGTCGTTCTGTATGTCGTCAACATTGACTTAGCCAAGCTACCTTTACTTACATAACCGCCAAACTATTAAATAGGTCTCTTGTGGAGTGAAGTCAAATATTCCTCTTACTTTACTTCTGCCTTAGAAGAGGGGAAGAAAATGTACATACTGTAACATTTAAACATCTGGTCTAAAACCACATCAGTGTAACTCTGAGCAAAGTTACGGATATGGTATTCTTCCCAGGTGTGCATATAAAAAGGGTTTTGGAGTTGTTGAATAGTTCTTTAACCATTTAGGAAAAGGATTGTGATATAGTGATATGCTTTTTCTGTTCCTCTGTTTGCAAACTTATTTTCCTACACCTAGAAAAACACCTCCAATATGTTCTAAAATACATATTTTGAGCTATTATAAAGGTTTTTTCCCCATTAAGACATTGGCTATAAATTTATCCTAATCTTAAAAATAAAAATGAGTTGAGTTAGATTTATATTAAGAGGTATCAGTAATACTTCTTGATATTCAAATTGGGGTAAAAAGATTTTACTTGTGTGAATCTTGTATGTTTTAAAGTGACCTGTATGAATTTTGCATTAATATGAATGTTGAATTTAAAGATTTGATTTCACTTGAATTTGTGTTCACATATTGAAAGTTACAATATACGTGGTAATCATTAAGAAACGAAGAGCCACACAATTATTCATTTTTCTGTGAGTACAGTTTAAAGAATTAAGAATGTCCTAAATATTTTCTGAATATGAGTACAATCCTAGGTAATAAATCAGATGGGCTACTTTTGTGTTTAAATGAATAAAGAGAGGAAGGAAGATGAATGCTCCCTCAGAATCCTGTTTGATTAGCCTCACTTGTACATACATGTTCTGGGAATCAACATTCTCTCTCTGATTTTTCCAGAACAGCGTAGCTCATTTTACATTAGAAGTTTCTGTGCTTCACTTCTAATCCTTTGTCACAGAATTCTTTTATTGACTCCAGCATTCTCAGACTCACCTTCCATTGAGCTATGTCCTCTTGAGGTATACTTCTGTAGCACTCTACGTTATTCTTAGTGTTGACCACCATTGGATTTCACTGGATCCGGTCTCAAGTTGTTTTTGCAGTGTTTGTGTATACACACATTATACTCTTAGATTCAGTGACCATATGTTGGGATATTCCTGAAACTATTACAGAGTTGGATGTCTGGGAGTTGACCAGTAAACTTACATGTTACAAGGGCTTAAAAAATAAAGCTGCTTACTTGTCTTTCCTATTGGTATGGCATTCTTTGGATTACAAAATTAAGGGTATATGTGACAACTATCTCAGATGACCAGTGACTAAGGGACAGGAGATGGTGCTTGGTTGTAGGAGCCTACCAGCCAGACATCTTTATTTTCCACAAGCCTACTGATTCTTACTTTTACTCCCATCCTTGTTTTGAGTGTAAGGTGAGGCAGCCACTGCTACGGAGGGAATTAGATAGACCTTTTATAGTTAAAGATGCAAAAAAAAAAAAAAAAAAAAGACTAACTTTGCCATGTAAAGCTAATTTTAGAGGTATCCTTATATAATGGGCAAGAGTTCAGATTGTATGAAACTATGAGCCTTTTCTGTTAGTATGCTAGTATAGTGATTTTCTCCTGATTTTCTCCCTTACTTCTTCAAAAATTTTTTTAAATGTTTGTTTATTTTTGAGAGAGAGAGAGACCAAGGAAGGGGTAGAGAGAGAGAGAGAGAGGGAGACACAGAATCAGAAGCAGGCTCCAGGCTCTGAGCCTCACAAACTGCGAGATCATGACCTGAACCGAAACTGGATGCTGAACAGACTGAGCCACCCAGGCGCCCCTCCTTTATTTAATTTCTTTCAGTTTTATTGAATTGGGTATACAGCACTGTATAAGTTTGTGTACAGCATAATGACTTAAAGTGTCTTCCTGTTCAGTTCTGATGCGTTTTGTTTGTTTCTTTTGCCTAATTGCTCAGGGTAGGCCTTCCAGTACTATTTTTAATAGGAATGGTGAAAGTGGGCACCCTTGTCTTATTCCTTATCTTAGAGGAAAAGCATTTAGCATTTTGGCATTGAGTATGATATTAGCTGTGAGCTTGTCATATAAGGCCTATATTATGTTGAGGTATGTTTCTTCTATACTATACCTAATTTGTGGAGAGTTTTTCATGAACAGATGTTGAATTTTGTTAAACACCTTTTCTGTGTCTATTGAAATGATTACATGTTTTTTTTTTTTCTTTAATTACCTATTTTGAATCTTCCTTGCATTCCAGGGGTAAATCCCACTTGATCATTATGAATGATCTTTTTAACGTACTGTTGAATTTGATTTGCTACTACATAATTGAGAATATTTGCATCTATTTTCATTTGGGATATTGGCTAGTAGTTTTCTTGTGGTGTCCTTATCTGGCTTTTGTATCATGGTGTAATGCTGGCTTTGTGAAAAGAGTTGGGTAGTGTTCCTTCCTCTTCAGGTTTTTTGAATGAGTTTGAGAACCTTGCTGTGAACCCTGGGCCTTATTGGTTAGAACTTGCTGTCTTGTTGAGGATGGATGATTGGATGATGGATGGATGGAGTAGCTGTGGGTGCACAAAGCCTTAAACACACACTTGCACACAGATTGCTAAGGGGAAGAATTTCAGTGAGCATTTCAGCCTGAGGTAGGAGTATATATGTGTGTGCCTGTATGGAAAAAAATAAGTAAATTTTAATGTTTGGATGTATTCAAGAAGGAACAGCATGGAGGCAGTGAAATCAGACCCACCCTTGGATTCTGAATTTCAAGATATTGGAAGGACTGTGCTAGACGGCCCTGATGAATTACGTACTAGGGCCTTTGTTCAATACATCACTGAGTAAATTGAGTAACCAGCATTGTGCCCTGTGGAGCCTCTTGACAAGACCATGGCAGGACCTGATGGTGGGAGTGGAGTCGGGTCAGGTCAGTGGTTTGTGGTTTGGAGAATCCTGAGGAGGTGGCTTTATGCTCTCTTCCCTGCCTTCCCTGGCCCTTCATTTCTTGGATGATGTTTCTGGCTCACCCTTCATAAATGCTGCACTAAGAAAACAAGAGTGACTCCATCACTCTTTTATTCAAGAACTGTTGGGAAGGAAAAATAAGATAAAAACAGAGAGGGAGGCAAACCATAAGAAACTCATAAATGCAGAGAACAGAGTTTCTGGAGGGGAGTTGAGTGGGCGTATGGGCTAAATGGGTCGTGGGCATTAAGGACGGCATTTGTTGGTATGAGCACTGGGTACTATATAGAAGTGATGAATCACTGGGTTCTACTCAGGAAACTAATACTACACTGTATGTTAACTAACTTGAATTTAATTTTAAAAAGTATGAGACTCCTTTTTACTAGGGTCATAACCTGTCTGTATTGATACTTTATATTAGAAATGTTGGTATAAAAAATTTCTGCAAAATAAAGTATTTCTAAATAACTTGAATAAATTTTCGGGTATCAGAAAGAAAAAAAAAACACTGTCAGTGACTTCTCATTGCCCTCATGATAAACTTTAAAAACTCCTGAGGCACCTGGGTGGGCTCAGTTGGTTAAATGTCAGACTTCAGCTCAGGTCATGGTCTCATGGTTTATGAGTTAGAGCCCCGCATCAGGCTCTGTGCCGACAGCCTGGAGCATGTTTGGGATTCTCTCTCTGCCCCTCCCTGCTTCCCCCTCTCAAAATAAACAAAACAAAACAAAACAAAAAAAACTTAAAAAACAAAAAACAGAATACAAAAAACAAAACTCCTGGGATAGCCCGTTAGGACCCAGGGCCTCCCCAGTCTCATACCTCATGTCAGAGTCAAATCTCACATACCTTGCTTTTCACATTTCTTTGCCTTTGCTAAACAAAGCAAAGCAAAAATGCTATTGATTACTTCTTTTCTATTTTGACATTTAACATTAATATTAGTATTTAGTGTTAGCATTAGTATTTACCTTGCAAATACGTTTTGTTCACTCACCAAGCAGAGTTATTTTTTCTTTTTTGGTGTTGCTGTGATTAACATCTGCTCAGTTCAGATTCATAGTACCTAGTGAGTGCTAGTTTTGGACTCTATTTTCAGATGTCTTCCAGTCCACCTGGGAAATACAGTATTTAATTTTTGATTACACACATCATTTTATATTGTAATTACTTTTGTATTGAGGTTTATGACAAAATCTAGCATGCTATAATCATATTTAGACACATCTTATGAACTGCCTTTCAGTTATGACCACTTAGTTGTAATAACTAGATTAAAAATTGCAGATATTCAGTTAAAATAAATTTAATAAGTGATTGGTTTTAATTATCAAACACAATAACATTTAATCCAGATTTTAATATAAAAAGTAAATAGTCCTTTGACAAAAATGATTTTGGTAAGTAATTACAAACAGCTTTTTTCTGTTTTGGTAAAATTTAATTGATGGTGAGAGACAGCATTTGAAAATTTCATGTGTTATTAGATTCACATTGTAAATTGAAAAGCAGAATTCCTCATTTCTTCCCTATCTGATTTAGCCTGCCTTTGTAGATCTTCTCCCATAAGAAGTAGTCACTTTTTAGTAATTCTTCACTTCTTTAATGGCCTGCTTGCTATCCACACTCACCTTACTATTCTCTACAGGTAGAACTACTCAATCTCTGCATTTTTTACAGCTTTGAGGTTTGAGCCTGTCATTAATCTGAGGGTTATTTAAGGAATACACAATCAGGTGACTCAGGAGTATCTACTCCTTTGCAGTTAATTGTTTTGACAGCGTGCCTTAGCTCTTATTGATTGAATTTCTAGTCGAGTTCGCCAAGCTGTCTTGTTGAACTGCCATTTGAGTTGCGTTGCTTGATGCCAGTTTGTTCTGGGCTACATTCTGTGTCTCATCAAAGAGTAAGGTCATGAATTTACCCTTCCAGACTATCATAGATTTTGGAGGCTTTTCCTTAATTTTAGCCCACTACATGTGGTATTCCCAACTAACTGTTACCAGACCTATTTGAAGGCATCTACCTGCTGGCTGCCTACCCCCCCCCCCCCCCTTTTATTAAGATAATTATTGATTATATTACATTTGCTTTCTGAGATACCTACTTCATTATTTCTTATTGGACAGATTTATCTGTTCTATCATTTATCTCAACTTGTGTATTTTTCTCCATTCTCTAGATCAGGAGTTGTCAAATATGGCTCACTGCTTGTTTTGATAAAATTTTATTGGCATATAACTACCTTTATTCCTTTAAATATTGTCAATGGATATTCTTCTCCTACAAGATCAGGATGGAGTAGTTGGAGTAGAGACCATATAATCCACAAATCCAAAAACATTTACTATGTGGCCCTTGCCAGAAAAATTTTGTAGACTCCTGGTATAGTTTATAGGCTTGTACTTTTTATTTGGTGCCTATTTAAAACATTGTACTTTTTATTTCTTAGAGATTTTATGAAAAATTACCATATTTATTCTTGTGATATCCATGTAATTTTTCAGTTCACTTAATCATATATTAGGCAGAGGACATTCTGGACTTCAGATAATCTTCCTAGTTAACTTGTTTTCATTTTTAAACTACCATTTTGTTAAAAGTCTCCCATCCAAAAAAGATGGGATTAAGTGATTATGGTAATTGATATCTTCAACTTGTGTTTAATCATTTACCCATAGTGCATCAATCACCAAGTATTGTCAGATTTATTTTCTTTAAAAAATTTTTTTTAATGTTTATTTTTGAGACAGAGACACAGAGTGTGAGTGGGGGAGGGTCAGAGAGAAAGGGAGACACAGAATCGGAAGCAGGCTTCAGGCCCTGAGCTGTCAGCACAGAGCCCAATGTGGGGCCGTAACTCACGAACAGTGCGATCAGACCTGAGCTGAAGTTGGACGCTTAATCAACTGAGCCACCCAGGCACCCCTGTTGGATTTATTTTCTAAGTACTTTTACAATACATCCATTTCTCTCCATCTTTATCTTGACACTTGAGGGCAACTTCATCATTTCTTTTTCCCCTTCTGATCCATTGTCTAACATGTACCAGAGTGAGCTTTGAAAATTCAGATGTGACCGTAGCACTCTTTCTCGACTTTCTATTAATTGTAGGATAAAGACTCAAATCTGGCCCTGTACTCCATTAACCTTGCAGCTTCTCAAAGGAGCTGTGCTCCTTTTTGTCTTGGGGCTTTTCTTAAGACATCCCATCTTGCTGCAATGTTCTTCTCCCTCTATTTCACCTATTTACATATATTATCCTTCAGAGTCCAGCTCAAATGTCAGTTCCTAGGAGGATCCTTCTTCAAGTAGAAAATAGGTTCCACGAGGGCAGGTGGCATGTCTCATTTATCCTGTTCTATCCTCAGCAACTAGTGTTTGCTTTGGAGAATGTCTACGGATGGAACGTCTGCTTTTGTCTGCTTTTTTCATGATGAGCATTCAGAATGGAAATAGTTCACAAATTTTATCAATTCCTAAGATTATCCCTCTTCTTCCCTCCTACCCCCGAGCATCTGCAGTTTAGTGGATGGGAGCTAGGAGATCTGTCCTGAACAAAACTGGAGTTCTGTCAGTAACTAAGAGAGGGGAAAGAGTTTTAGGTAGACAGTTAACAATCTCTTCATTCTAAGATTTTTTCATGTCTCCCTTCTGGATACATGCCTGATTGAATGATTTTGATTGTCTGAAATAGCAAACTGCGTGTGACACTCTTGTTCACTGTGCTTAAGCTGCAGTGATCTTCTTTCTGCTCTGTTCTTCAAATATATCATACTGTCTTCTATTTCAGAGTTTCTACCATGTTGTACTCTTTGCCTGTCCTATTCCTCCCTTTTTTGTTTGACTTATCTCTGTTTATCTTTTGTCTTTCAATGTAGACTTCATCTGTCTGTACCTCACTACCCTCTCCCCACCCCTCTAAGTCTCTTAGGTAGCTGTTCCCACATTACTTTCCAAATGTATTAAGATTGTTGTTTACTTGTCTCTTTTCCAGAGGAATATATTCTCATCCTAGCACATCACATGAGTAAATGGTTTAAATATTGGGCTTGGGGAGGAAAAAAAGGAGGAGGAGGAAGGAGAGAATGATTAAAATGTGTATAACATCTTAGGGGCACCTGGATGGCTCAGTTGGTTGGGTGTCCGACTTCAGCTTAGGTCATATCTCACAGTTCCTGAGTTCGAGCCCCATGTCGGGCTCTGTGCTGACAGCTCAGAGCCTGGAGCCTGCTTTCGATTCTGTGTCTCCCTCTCTCTCTGCCCCTCCACCGTTCGCACTCTGTCTCTAACAAATAAATAAACGTTAAAATATTTTTTTTTAAATGTGTATAACATCTTCTAGAGTTATATATGTAGTAACTCAGAAATGTGCTGTCCAGTATGGTAGCTGCTAGTCACATATGGTTATTGAGTATTTACATGTAGGTAATTTGAATTGAAATGGCTATAAGTATAAAATACTTGATTCAAACACTTTTTGTAAAACAAAAGAATGTAAATTTTTTTGCATTGAGTAAAAAATGATAATACCTGTCACTTGGTTAAATAAAAATTTTATTAAAATTAATTTCACTTATTTAAAAATTTTTAAATCCTATTACAACAAAATTTTAAGTTTTGTATGTGGCTCACATTAGATTTCTATTAGCACTTACTCAGAAAGTGAGACATGGATGTTTTACTTTAGTTTGAAGTCCTAAGAATTTGGAATTTGGCTGTAATCAAGTAAAAGTAACTAACTGAAAAAAATCAGATAAGTTAAAAAAATTTTTTTTTAACGTTTATTCACTTTTTTTTTTTGAGACACAGAGACCGCGTGAGTGGGGGAGGGGCAGAGAGTGAGGGAGACACAGAATCTGAATCAGACTCCAGGCTCTGAGCCGTCAGCACAGAGCCCAACGTGGGGATCGAACTCACAGATCGCGAGATCATGACCTGAGCCAAAGTTGGATGCCCCACCGACTGAGCTATCCAGGCGCCCCTCAGATTAGTTTTTTTTTTTTTATTTAAAAAAAATTTTTTTTTAACGTTTATTTATTTTTGAGAGAGAGAGACAGAGCATGAATGGGGGAGGGTCAGAGAGAGAGGGAGACACAGAATCTGAAACAGGCTTCAGGCTCTGAGCAGTCAGCACAGAGCCCGACGCGGGGCTCGAACTCACATACCGCGAGATCGTGACCTGAGCCGAAGTCGGATGCTTAACCGACTGAGCCACCCAGGCACCCCAAGATTAGTTTTTTAAAAAAAATATTTTGTATTAGAACTAGTTTGGGGGCAAAATTGACATAAGATTTGCTCTTTACTTTTTCATCATTTAGATAAGCGTTCAAAACAATTATAAGGGATCACTTGGCAGGTTTATAAAAATGTAGTCCGTGTATGCTCCATTTAATAATAGTAATAATATAATAATAATAATGGCTAACATAGAAGTGAATACTCTATGCTTAGTACTTTTCTAGTGGTTTCTGGATTTTATCTCATTTAATTCTCAGAGTAGTTTTTTTTCTAAGGTATACAATTAGTATTACGTTTCATCAGATGCAGCAACTGGGGCATTAAGGTATAAAGAGGTATTAAGTAATATGCTCAAGGACAAAGCATGTTTGAATCTTAATTTACATATCTGGTACTGATAGTACCTTTGAAGATGATTTGGAGGATTAAGTGAAGTAATATACTTTCAGATCTCTGGTCATGTGGCCTATCACATACCAGGCTTTAATAAATTTATTATTTTTTAAGTAATCTCTACACCCAACATAGGGCTTGAATTTACAACCCCAAGATCAAGAGACACATGCGCTATTGACTGAACTGGCCAGTCTCCACCAATAAGTATTTTTGATTTGAATCAAATTGAAAATATATATAGTTTTTACTTTATACTATTTAGTTGTAGGATGTGTAGTGTTTAGTGTTCTTTATTCTTTGTAATAGAGTATTGAATTTCAGAATAGAAAAGAACACAAATATGAAGCTTAGGAACCTTACTATCATAAAACATATATGAATTGTCTCCTTTTCTGTGAAAATCCTTCCAGGATAGAAATAGAGGTATCACTATTATCAGCCCACCACCCTCACCACCCCCCCCCCCGCCAAAAAACAACAACAACAACAACAACAACAAAAAACCCCAAAAACCAAAAAAGAGGAAAATAAATCTAGTCTTGCTAGCAGCTAGGTTTGCTTTGGGCCAAATCTGGTTGTATCCTTTTGTTCACTTATCATTTATGGCTCCTTTTGTACTATATTGCTGGATTTGAATAGTTGCAGTAGAAATCCTCTGACTCACAAAACTTAAAACACTATCTGGTCCTTTTCATTACATTTTTGTCTGATCTGGGAGTGTATCAGTCCAATAAGAGAATCCAGTGACTGAGCCATAATTAAGCTTGAAATCTAGGTTTCCTTTGGCTGGATGGCTACCTGGAAGGTATACCAATTAGTCTTGTTAGGCACTACTTTAGGGGGAGAGTAAGGTACATCCTGACCAGGAATGGTCAGGGTAGAATCCTGACATTTCAAAATAGATGTATTAGAAGTCTACAAACAGGTTTCCCGGCCAGATCTGGCCTACGGCCTGTCCTTGTATAGCTCACAAGCTAACAGTGCTTTTAAAATAATTTTTAAGAGTTGGGCTCAGAGGAGAAATCATGTGTAGCGCACAAAGCCTAAAATATTTACTTTCTGGCCCTTTCCAGGCAATGTTTGCTGACCCTTTGTCTTTATAATCCCCACTCCTTTTTTCCTGATCATTACCCTGGAGGTGGTCAGGAGGAGATGTACCCTTTGTTAGAATAGCTACATTTAGTGACCATACTACTTTACTGAATTATGTGGACCCAAAGAAGGTGAGTGAGGTAGAGTCAGAAATTTTCTTCCGTTGATTTATCAGGAGGCCATATCTTGCTTGACAATATTAGATGCTTGTGGATTAGGAAGGGAGCACAGAATGTCTATCAACTATTCCAACTTTTGACCTGTTGTGTGACCTTTGTAAGAGAAGGCATGCCACTATTAGCTGGTAAATGGTCCTAAATGCCAAAAAATAGGTAACAGCTTAATTTTGAATGCCAAATTGGTATGGCCAGTGATAGCTGATCAGACTGAATGGGAGTTAGGGGTTAAAGGTGTGATGTAGTGAGTTTCTGAAGAGTACCCTGGACATGGATGGGGTCACAGTACCTAGTGCAACGTGGCCTTCACCATGTTATAAATTGGGTAACTTTGGGTAGTTAGTTATGAGTTGGCCTTATTGTGGTAACCTCCGCATCAGAAACAGAGTCCTTTATGCACAATCTCTGATGGTGAAAGTTTAGGCATATCTGATGCAATGATGGATCCAGGCAGCAGTGGTGGCAGTCGTGGTGGTGCAGGTTGAATCAAGTTGGTCTTGGAGAAAGGGCCCCTGCTGTGGGCATCAGAATGAATAACCCAGATAATTTGATCAGCTGTGATTTTTTTTTCCAGTTTTTTTTCCCTCCTCCTGTAGTTTTCATTTTCTGTAGTATCTTTTTTCTAGACTTTGTGATACCTAATCTTTAGCCTTTAATCTGCCAGTTTGTAGTTTCCCAGTGGCAGACTAAAACAGGCCAGTAACTGAAGGGTCAGTAAATTAAAACAAGATTTATCATGGTACCATTAGGCAGTTAATTATGAGAATGGCCTCAAATTTTGCTTACTGAGCTGGTTTATACATTGCTGGAGCTGATGTTGAATGGCAGTAGTAGCACAGTGGACACCGTTATGTTTCATTTTAGTTGAACCCTCAGTGAATCACATCCAGGCCTTTTGGGGAACCTCTATATGTCAAATACCCCGTTAAGACTATGGCTTTGCTTCAGGATGGAGTGGAGGTTAAGGTTCTTCTGGAGGAGGGCAGTAGCTGCTGCTTTTTCATGTAAATCCAAAATGTTGTGGCCAAGCCTGGTATGCTGTTTTTAGTTTGCTATTTCCATTTGACTAGGGATAGCTATCTTACCTGAGCTGAGTCTGTTATGGTGTCTACCTTCAAGTTAACAGTCCACAAGTCCAAATTGAGCCAGTCAAATCCTTGTTTGGGATTTTTGAACTTGGAACCAGAGAAAATGAGGTTAGTTTTGTCTGCTGGCAGGAGACCTAAAATGTAGGTATTGGGAGTTATTACTTTGTTTCTTGCTGTGGTGACAAAACAGGGCTGCAGACAAAGTGATCTGAAGAGATGAGGACACAGAGTTCTGGAGTCATTTGAGACTCTGGTACCATTTGTTTTGATTCTTGTCTTTAACTTATCACTGGGTTTTCAGGCCTTCTTTGTATTCTATAAACCAATTCCAGTATTTTGCTTAAGCTATTTGGATTTTCTGTTTCTGTCCAATATAAGTCTTAACAAATACATATCATTGTATTATACAAAGTATATATAATTGCTGATGTTTTGGAATCTTCACCAGAGGTATATTAATTGGTATTTCACCTTGATCCATTTGTATTTATTTATAGTGGTGTCATGATGGAAGGAAGAAAAATATATGCACATTAAAGTAGGTGTTATTTCTAAATTGGTCAAAGTTGTTATTCATAAAAAGTGAATCTCTAAGGCCAGGAAGAAGTATAAAAGATTAAAATGTGCTTTGGATTAAAGTAATAAAATTAGTAAGATTTGATTGGGACAAAAAAGAAAAGTTAAAGGTTATATTGGACACCTAGGGAATATGAATCTGTAGCTTGAATACGAGTCAGTACAAGGGTGAAAGAGCTAACATGATTTTGGGATTGATTCCAAATCAAAAGATTTACCAGAAGAACTGAGGAAGTCTTCTTGATTTTATTCTTACTACTCAGGATTTTGAGCAGTAGTGCTGATCACACATTAGAAAATATTTTTATATTTCACATAAGCTATTTGAAAGACAAAAAGGAAGAAAATTCTAAAATGAGAAAAATGTTAGGTTTTTAAAACGAAAGAGACTCTTTAATGACTGTTCTCTGAAGAATGTCTTTGAAGCTTATCCTTTTATACTGAGGTAAAAAACCTTTGTATCCGAATGACTCTTGCTTTTCTAATTTCTTTTTTTTTTTTAATTTAAAAAAAATTTTTTTTTAACGTTTATTTACTTTTGAGAGAAAGAGTGTGAGTGGAGGAGGGGCAGAGAGAGAGGGAGACAGAATCAGGCTTGAGGCTCTGAGCTGTCAGCACAGAGCCCAACGCGAGGCTCGAAGCCATGAACCTCAAGATCGTGACCTGAGCCAAAATTAGACGCTCAACTGACTGAGCCACCCAGGTGCCCCGCTTTTCTAATTTCTAAGTAATTCTTTTGGCCAGTTCTTTCCAATCCATAGACATTGCTATGTTCACAGATTTTAAAACTTCTTTGAAATAGTTTCTATGGCCAATTTAGCAGATACATGAGGAAATTAGTATTGTAGTTTTAAGTACACATCTCCTTTTCTTTTAAAGACTGTATGTCAGAGAGAGAAACAAAATGTAATTCTGCGTATGTGTCCAAAATCGTGCCGTGTGTTAGAATATAATTTGTGCAGATCCTTACCTTACCCATGTTCTGAATGGTATTTCTTTCTTTCAAATATTCAGACTGACTCCTCAAATGATCAAGATTTGTCATCATTGGCACAATTCGGAAGAATGACTTATAGACTATAAATGTTGTCATACATGAGGAGTACCAAAAATGTTTTGATAAATGAAACATTGATTCAGTTAGCTTAGGACCATTTTGAAGGACAATTCTTGGCTGTCTGCTACAGTCAGGACTTTATGGTTTAAATTCTTCTCTCATGTTACCTGCTCCTCCCCATTGCCATTTACTAACTGTGGGATGCTTAGGCAGGTTGCTTAGATTCTTGATTCAGTTTCTTCATTGTAAAATATGGATAGTAACACATTTTTTTGTGATTTGTCGTGAGAAATTGCATTCATCACAGTGCCTGGCTTAATAATTGGTGTTTGGTGTTACTAATTATATTCACAGCAACAATAAAATATATGCTGGATTACTTCATGATTTTATGAAAGGTAACAGGGTTTTCTAATTCAATAAAGGAGAGAAATGAACTAAAGCTAGGAGGATTTGATAGAAGCATCAGTGGGGATTTTAAATCCCTAAAACTAGAATGGAATAAGGTGATAGTTACTTAAAAATGGCATTGCATTTTTTGTTTGTTTTCTAATGTGCTTTCCCTAAGAGAGCACTGTTTATTTTTCTTGTAACATCTAGCATTGTCATAGAATGTCAGTTACTTAAATGTCTCCATTTCCTTTGAGTGGATTTTTAATGGTTTTTTTAAGACATATAGGTTTTAAATGTGTACTTCAAAAGATGGCTGTTAGGTAATTATTAAGTGTTCACTACTGGTGTAATACCACTTTTGGTATTGCAGATGATATTAAGTAGTATGTTGGAAATTTTGTTTTTAATTATAAAAATTACTTTTTTTGCTGTGTATTAGGAAGAAAACCATATCCCACATATCATACTTTGATTTCAGATATTAATGCTTAAGGTAATGGAACAGGAGTTTGCTTATGAAATAAATTTGTCACGAAGCTCAAGTAAAAAATTGTGGATAAGTTTAAAGAAAAATGTTAACAATTGTATTAGCCAATTACTAGCTTACCCTGTGCCAGGCACTCTTTTAAGTACTTGATATTTATTGAGTCATTTAATCCTCAAAACAGTTTTGGGAGGAATATACTATTATTATCCCCATTGTACGATGAGAAACTGAAGCACAGAGAGAGATGAACATCTTCTAAGTGTCGGATCCTTAATATCATTCCATGTGTTTTGAGAGTGTCCAGACTCTTAGCCACTATGTAGTACTGCTGCATCTTTACTTTATTAAGTAAATAATAGTACAAATGATACATGGATAGCATAACAGTAACGTTAGTACACAACTACATGATGTTTGTGAAAACTACTCTAAATAATTAAATACGTCTAATATATAATGAATATATTTCCACATACACATATGGGATTAAATAGACATGGATTCAAACTGTCAAGGTTTTTCCAAGTATTACATGAAGCATTATTATTTTATCACGTCTTTAATATAATGAAATAATGCTTTATTGAAAAAAGTTCTTGTGGTGAGGTATAGTTAACAGTTTTTCACCACCTCGACACCTGTTTTTGTAAAAAAGGAAATATTCATAATTTATAACTAGAGAAAGTTGGTTTTTTATGTCATTCACAACTGTACTCCAAACTGTTTGATATTTTAGTTTCAGGATTTAACTTCTTACAAAAGTCATGTGACATCAGCGAGGTGCAGTGAAAGCTCTCTCAGGAATACTCTTAATAGAAAGGAAGATTTTGGGTCTGTGAGGTTGTGTGGGCTTGAATGTGATTTTTATTTGATATATGAGCTGTGACATTACTATTGCATGACTGAGATGTACTTGTAAGTGCCGTACTATGCAGATGGGTTTTTTTTCTGAAACAAAGCCAGAAACAGAATCTTGAATGTGTTCATTTAGTGGGGAAAGAATACTTCATAGAAACATATGGAAACATTTCTAAGTTTTTTTCATTAAATGAGCCTTTTACTTTCTAAGCATTTTTATGATTGTTCAAGTTAATATGTCATTTGCCTCATATTTTCCAAGTTTAGTGAGACATGGAAGTCTTATAGAACTGAGATGTTTTGAAACAACCAGATCACTTTAGGAATGCACATTTTAGGATTAGGTTTGATGCTTATTAGAAAATTAGGATTGAATCATAAATATATTTTTCATTAGATTATTATCATTTTTAGTTATCTTAATATTATGATGGAATTTGAGAAGATGTATAGTAGTTACTCTCTTTTTACTCATTTTTAAATTGTGAAAGCACAGGACAACATTAAAGGAAATCATAAAAGGAAAATATACCACTAGGATAACATGAGTTTTTAATTTTCCACGTTCCCCTCTAACTCATGTCCTTATACATAAAGTTTTACATGGTTCTATATTATGTATATACCATTTTATGTTATGTTTTTCTTTTATAACATTACATTAAATTTTTTTTCTTTTTGGTGGTCACATACTTTGGTCTCTCCCATTGTGGAAAGCATACAAAGAAAATTTCCTTAGATTCTAAGTCCCTCTCAACTTCTCATTTATCTTTCTTTTTTCCTTCACAGAGAAGTAACTTAGAATGATATACATGTTGACTTTGCACTTAGCTTTGATGCTGAATCCAGTGTATATTTTGTAGTTTTTATCTTCCTTGACTGCGTATTTGACACACACAGAACTCTGTTTGTGATTTGTGAGCTCTTCTCCTTTGTCTTTTATCCTTGGCCCTGAGGAAGTACTTGGAGTCATCTCTTCCTCTTATGTGGCTTCAGCTACCACTCGTACAGGTACAACTGCTTCATCGAATTCTCTAGCCCAGATCTTCTTCCTGAAACTGAGAAGTTCCTTTGCATGTGCCAAGGTGTCTAAAACCCACTATATTCAAGGTGAAATTTAACTCTTCCTCTCTCATCATAACTAATGATATCAGCATTTACCTGTTGTCTTACACAAAACACATAGGAGTCATCGTGTTCTGTCAGTTCTTCCTCTTAAATCTGACCTCTGGCCTCTACTTTTTGTTACCATGTCTGTATTTCCAGCTGAGATCTTACCAAGTTATCTCCCAGTCCTTTCTTGTTCTTTTCCAGTTCTTTGTCTCCATTGTAGTCTGTGATCTTTAGAAAATGGAATTCTGATAATGTCCTTCAGTGGTTTCCCATTTGTCTTCAAGATAAAATTGGAACTTCTTTGTATGTCAGTCCAAGGTCATTTCATGATCCCTCAAACTCATCTCTGGAAATGTTCTTCAAGCCCTCTCCTTTAGCTATTTTGAAATACTGGGTGCCCGAGCACACATAATCTCTCATGTTTCTTTATTGTTGCCCTTGGTATTGCATCTGCTGGAAAACTTTTCTTGCCCTCGTAACCATTTCCTCCTTTTGTCTGCCTAACTATTTCTTTTTCTTTAAGACTTAACTGAAGCTTCATATAGTTTGGTTTCAGTTAGGTGTACTTCTTTTATATTCCCAGAGTATGCTGTCTTCCATGGTACTGCGTTTATAGTACGTGCTTCAAAAAAGTTTTTTAATTGAATTATTTTCTTATTAAATTTTTTTTTTTGAGAGAGAGAGTGTGAGGGAGCAAGGGAGGGGCAGAAGGAGAGAGAGAGAGAGAGCGAGCGAGAGAGAGAGAGAGAATGAGAATCTTAAGCAGGCTCTGTACTGAGCGGAGATCATGACCTGAACTGAAATCAAGAGTCGGATGCTTACCTGACTGAGTCACACAGGCACCGCTTAATTGAATTATTAAATAGTATTCCATGGAATTAATTTTTTAGGGATTCATTAACACTTGGAATTTAGGTGATTGATAATTGTTTATTAGGTAAGGCATTTTGCATCTTCATGCATATTAATACTATTAAAAGTTATTTTCTTGCAAAACATCCCAAGAAATATTAACTCAAAGAAAAAGTCACTCTTTATGACTCTTGGACATCATCCTTTGGGTAGTGATTCATAGTACCAGTCTTCCCTTAAGTATATGTTAAAGGTTATTTATAGTGATTTTCAGAAATCAAAATTATTGGTATTTTTAACACTTCAGCTATTTAGGGAAGTTTTTTCATCCTTAAAAAAACTGACCTTGGATAGTCATTAATTTTTGCATTTAGTAAATATATATATATGCCACAAACATTGGATGCCACTCTTTGTGCCAGGCACTGGGAACACAAATAATACTAAGACTCCTCTCTCTTCTTTCTTGGTTAGTTGCAAAATAGGTTTACCAAGAACTTTGAATAGAAATAAACATAATATAATCCATACACACTTATTACAGTAATTGGAGTTGCTTGTTAAATATGATGAAAAAATCAGTATAAATTTAACCTATTAATGCCATAAGTTTAACAAAATTTATATTTGGGCGTGGCTTTATTACTTGAAAAATTGCCTTTTTCCATATTAGCATTGTATTTTTGCTTTGATCCCTCGTATTTAAGGAAGATTATATCAATTAGGATCAGATTTTAATGAGTAATAAAAAAGTTTTTTCTTAGAAAACCTAGTAGTTTGCTGGGAAAGTTCAATTTTATTTTTTTTAACAAGTTGGATGATTAGTATTTATAATATAGTTTATCTGTGTTTATTTCTTGAACTATTCTGATTTGCTTCATATTTCAATATTAAAATATAAGCAGATGGTTATAGTATTTCTTTGTACATGATATCCACACAAGAACTCTTTGTACTGTTGGCACTACTGTTACACAGTTACTTACTACAGTAAGTAAATATATTACCTCAGCCCTTAATCAGCCTACCATTGCCACTGATGACCCAATGCTTAAGTTGTAACACTATGCTGCTGACCCACACTCTAGGGGCTTATTTTATTTTATTTTTTGATGCATTGCTGTAGGCAATTTTAAGGGTGTGGAACCAAGCCATTTTCTCCCTTGGACTCATTTCCACTTTTATTTCCTATGGGAGGCTTAGCCTTCCTTTAAAATACTAGGATTGTAAAATTGTTCACCTATTCTGTGATTACCATGTGGAGGAGTAATGCCGTTTGCTCATTTTAACCCACTGGATTTAAAAAAATTAGTAGGCTTAACCATTGGTGTTATACAGTTCTCAAAATTAAAATTTCTAATTCATAAAATGCTTTTTTGGTAGACACTTTATTCTTTTGTGTATGTGTGTTTTTCATGGTTTGGTTTTAGGCTTATATGCTAGGAATGTTTGGCTTGATGTTGTCCCAGGAGGGTGTAATTGAGAGCTGACAGGTTATATGAAGTTGAAAAGAAATTCAGTGAGTTGTAAAAAAGCAGTGCTTCATTTTTCCTTGGTAACTAATATATTGGTTGTTAGGAAGTATACTTAAAAGTTCAAAATGAATAGGCCTCTAAATTGCATAGTAGCTTTTAAGTTTTAACATTAGTAATTGCCTCTCAAAACAATAATGTAGTTTATTTACTAAGAAGAATAAAGTTATTTTATTTTTAGAATAGAGTATGTGAATGTTTGGGACTTGAATGTGCTGACTATAGTTACTCAACCTTACAGATAAAGCTATGTAAAAATCATCCATTTTTAAAGATTTAAAAAAAAAGTTTACTTCATTTTCTTTCTCCCCCCTCCCCCCTTTTTTTGTTTATATTGAAGTTAGTTAACATACAGTGTAGTCTTGGCTTTAGGAGTAGAACCCAATGATTCATCTCTTACATAGGACACCCAGTGCTCATCCTGAAAAGTGCTCTTCGTAATGTCATTGCCCATTTAACTCATCTCCCCACCCCCTCCAGCAACCCCCAGTTTGTTTTCTGTATTTAAGAGTCTCTTATGGTTTGCCTCCCTCTGTGTTTTTATCTTATTTTTCCTTCCCTTCCCCTATGTTCATCTGTTGAGTTTCTCAGATTCCACATATGAGTGAAATCATGTGATATCTGTCATTTGCTGACTGACTTATTTCGCTTAGCATAATGCTCTCCAGTTCCATCCATGTTGTTGCACATGGCAGGATTTCATTCTTTTTTGTCACTGAGTAACATTCCATTGTATGTATATACCACATCTTCTTAATCCATTCATCAATTGATGGACATTTGGGTTCTTTCCATAATCTGGCTATTGTTGATAGTGCTGCTCTAAACATTGTGGTGCATGTGCCCCTTTGAATCAGCATTTTTGTATCTTTTGGATAAATGCCTCGTAGTGCAATTGCTGGGTCATAAAGTAGTTCTATTTTTAATTTTTTGAGACACCTCCATAGTGTTTCCAGAGTGTCTGTACCAGATTGCATTCCCACCAACAGTGCAAGAGGAACGGTTCTCCTTTCTCCACATCCTTGCCAACATCTGTTTCCTGCGTTGTTAATTTTAGCCATTCTGAGGTATGAGGTGGTATTTCATTGTGGTTTTGATTTGTATTTTCCTGAATGTGAATGGACTAAATTCCCAATCAAAAGATGTAGGGTATCAGAATAGATTAAAAAAACAAGATCCATCTATATGCTATCTACAGGAGACTCATTTTAGACCTGCAGATTGAAAGTGAGGTGATGGGGAACCATCTAACATGCTAATGGACGTCAAAAGAAAGCTGAGGAAGCCATATTTATATCAGACAAACTAGGTTTTAAAGCAAAGACTATAACGAGATGAAGAAGGGCATTATATGATAATAAAGGGGTCTCTCCATCAAGAAGAGGTAACAATTGTAAATGTTTATGCCCCCAACTTGGTAGCATTCAAATATATAAACCAATTGATTATAATCAATCAGTAAATTATAAACATAAGCAATCTTATTGATAAGAATATGGTAATGGCAGGCAATTTTAATACTCCACTTAGAGCAATGGACACATCATCTAGGCAGAAAATCAGTAAGGAAACAAAGGCTCTGAGTGACACATTGGACCGATGGACTCAACAAATATATTTAGAATATTTCATCCCAAAGCAGCACAATACACATTCTTCTTGAGTGCACATGGAACATTCTCCAAAATAGGTCACATATTGAGTCACATAACAGCCCTCAACAGGTACAAAAAGATTGAGATCATACCATGCATAGTTTCAGATCACAACACTATGAAATTTGAAATCAACCAGAAGAAAAAATTTGGAAAGTCCCCAAATACATAGAGGTTAAAGTTCATTTTTCATCATCAAGAAATTTATAGAATACCTCACTTGAACCATGTGTCTCATAAGGTGCAGCGGTTATTAGTGTGAGGCAGGCACATATTGAAGGAACTCCATCCTTAATAGGGAAACAGACATAGAAGCACATAAGAATAGTATGGTAGGTATTGCTAGCTGTTCAAAAGGGAGCCACAAAAAAAGAGCAGTTGATTATATGTGAAGGCTTCCTAGGGGAGGTAACATGATTTAAGATTTATATGTAAATAAAGTAACAGTCTGCTAAATGCCATTTGGTTTTATTAAGAATTTGAGGGAGAGTGTGTGTGTGTGTGTGTGTGTGTGTGTGTGTGTGTGTGTGTGTGAATGTATGCATGAGTGTTAGTGGAGAATGAGGGTGGTGGTAACTTTCATCAGATGCTTGATGTAAAATGAAAGCTCTATGCAGTGTTAAAAATGCCATTTTAATTTCTAGGCACGAGGAGTGATTTTTGAAATGGAAACAGTGCTAGTTGGATTCTTCAGGAAGCAGACACTGAGATGGAGTTAGGACTGCTAAGAGTTTACTGGGGAGGAACACCTATGAAAAGAAAAGAGAGGAATCAGGATTGGTCAGTAGTCATCACCTTGTGATGCAGACTTCACAGAGTCCCTACCAACCCAATGGAGACCTTTGGAACAAAGATTGAAGGAGTCCTGCATTGGGTTGGGTGGAAATGACTAGGCCCTTCTGCCACCATTTCTCAGGTGTTGGCTATGGACTTCCCTGAAAGGAGTATGGCTTTGACTGGCAAGCTGAGGCAAACTCCAAAGAACTAACACCTGGAGCTCCTTTGTAGCTAGGAAGTGTGTCCCTTGTTGAAGACTGATCAATAGGGCACATCTTGTGTCTGCTACAAGAAACCAGAATAGGATGGACCTTGGGACAATAACATTCATTCAGTCAGTAAATATCATCGGACACTTACTGTGTGCCAGGAGTAGTGCTGGGCATGTGTGTTGTAAGTATGTCCCTATTCTGTCGTAGGGCAAAGATCTGGAGGAAGGATATTCCAGACAAGAAAGAATTTGGCCTAAGGCTTGTTAGGAGCAACAGTTTGGCACAATGGAGAGAAAGAAAGAAGGCCGCTTTGGATGGAGGAGATGGATGGAGGGAAGTGAAGTCAGAGAATTTGGTGGGAGCCACTAGAGCCACAGGAAGGACTTGAAGTTTATTCACTTGCAGTGCGAGGTGATGGAAGGATTTTAACCAAAGGAGTGAGACAATTTGACTTCTGGTTTGGAAGTTTACTCATGCTTATCAAATTCCACATTCAGTAGTCATAATGTAAATATGTCTTGACTTCTGAGGTACCATATACTATTTAGTTGCTTGGAGAGTTCTTACACATTGTTGGCAACAGTATAACATCTACAGAAAAGACATACACATGCACTCATACACGTCAAGTCCATTATCGGTTTGCTTTGCCCATTTTTAATATTTTTATAGTAACTTATTAATTTGTTTTTATGTATTCAATGATAAGAGTCATATGTTAATTTTTAGCTGACTATATAGAACTTGTTTATTGTTTGGCCTTAGCTCTGAAAAAAGCAAGTAAACTTTGTAGAAATTTTATTTAGGCATTTGAAATTCTTCATGAGAATGTGTTGCTAATTTTTTCAATTTAACTAGTCCCTCACTGGATCCATGCAGCTCTCTGGTGTAGTACAGGACAATATTTAAAGATCCCAGGTTTCTTGCATATAGCATTGCTGGCTCCCAGAGCTGCTCTTATTTTTCTTGGGATCAGAAGTTTGCCGTTGTCCATAGGAATTTTTAGGACTCCATCGCCACCTGTATATTAACTTGCCTAATTAAGAATGATTTTAGTTATCTGTGACTCTTAAGGTTTGTACTATTTATTGAAAATTAAGTTTCTGTTCTGACAAGTGTCTTGTCAATTCTAGTGTGAACCTTGTTTAATAATAGCATAACCATTTATTAATCATGTGACTTACGTAAGTCTCTTTACCTCTTGAAGACCCCACTTCTTTCTCTGTAGAATGAGTTAGACCAGTGGTACCTGCTTTGTAGGCCTACTGTGAGAAGTAAGTGGAATAATATAGAATGTGTGTCGTATCATGACTATTGTAGAAATGAAAATTGTTGATATTTTTACTGTTACTTAAATGTTGTTATTACTTTATTAAGGATGCATGCAAGTACAGATTCAGTTTGGATATTTATCTAAAGTCTGCTCTTTGGCTTCAGCTCTGGTTTTTGCCTTTGAAAGATTGAACAACAGAATAGCTACTTCACCATCATCTCTGGTATTCTTGCATTTGTGTGTAAAAATACTTACCATCATACATAATAGCCTAACAATGTCAATAAAATAAATGAGATTTATTAAAGTCTCAATTTTCACTTTGAATTACCGGTGGGCATTCTCTGTGTACCCGAAATGAGCATTTTCTTATAGGTTTTATGTGTTGAAATTCTGTCAGTGACTTGAAGTATAAATATTAAGTTCCGGGGTGCCTGGGTGGCTCAGTTGGTTAAGCATCTGACTCTTGATTTCGGCTCAGATGATCTTACATTCCGTGAGTTCGAGCCCTACCTCGGGCTCTGCGCTGACGGTGTGAAGTGTGCTTGGGATTCTCTCTCTTCCCTTCTCTCTGCCCACCTCGTTTGCATGCTTGCTCTCTCTCTCTGTCAAAATAAATAAACATTTATGGGGCGCCTGGGTGGCGCAGTCGGTTAAGCGTCCGACTTCAGCCAGGTCACGATCTCGCGGTCCGTGAGTTCGAGCCCCGCGTCAGGCTCTGGGCTGACGGCTCGGAGCCTGGAGCCTGTTTCCGATTCTGTGTCTCCGTCTCTCTCTGCCCCTCCCCCGTTCATGCTCTGTCTCTCTCTGTCCCAAAAATAAATAAAAAACGTTGAAAAAAAAATTTAAAAATAAACATTTAAAAAATATTAAAGTGTTAAGTTCCAAGAGCTCAGGTTCACAAGAGTAAAATACTACAGAGACCAATGGTTGTAAAAGCTGTTAATTTTATGCAGAAAAGTAATATTTCAATGATTAGGTAAAGAGATTGATGGTTGTGTTCATTTTCTGGTGTGTGGGTTTTTTTTTTTTTTTTTGGGCAACAAGTTTCTAAAGAAAAGTTCCTCTTTGGGAATTCATCACCTCTTCTTACAAGATGACTCAGAATGACTGAGGAGAGATAATTCAAAATGGTGTCAGTAATATCTTAGAAGATCCTTGATTCAAATATACAATGAAAAAATATAGAATATGAAAAGGAAGTATTAGGAAAAAATGAGATACCTAGAACACATCCTATTTTCCCAGTCAAAATTAAGGACTTTAATAAGAATACTTTATAACCATTCCTATGGAGGTTTTAAATTAATTATTATTACGGTGGATGGAAAACTTAATAACTTGATAGAAACATCAGCATCATCAATGTTAGCCAAAACATGTCTTGTTCCCCTATCTACTTCATTTGAAATTGAGCCTATATTGAGTATTGCAAATGTATAGAGACTACAGAAATAGCAGCTGACTGAAGATGAAAGAATGTTTGTGTACAGTACCATCAAATTAAGTCAGCTCTTAAAATGCTTAATAAAAATTTATAACAATAGTTACTTTTTTATTAGAATTTATATTTACTCTTATGTTCCAGAAACATATATTCTTGTGGTGATATTTGGCTTTGGCTGCAGGTAAATAGTATGCTGTATTTGAATAGTATAGGAAAGTAGTAAAAATCTTCATCTCTTGTTTCTTTCTATGTGCCTAACATATTTATCAATTTGCCATAGTATACAGAATGTTGGGTAATTTTAAAGGAAAGGATTTTTAACATCAAAATAATGCATTTTCTAAAATTTTTCAGAGGCTAGTTTCTATTTTTTAAAAAAAAATTTTTTTTTAACGTTTATTTATTTTTGAGACAGAAAGAGACAGAGCATGAATGGGGGAGGGTCAGAGAGAGGGAGACACAGAATCTGAAACAGGCTCCAGGCTCTGAGCTGTCAGCATAGAGCCCGACGCGGGGCTCAAACTCACGGACCGCGAGATCATGACCTGAGCTGAAGTCGGCCGCTTAACCGACTGAGCCACCCAGGCGCCCCGAGGCTAGTTTCTATTTTAATTAATAGTAGATTGCATAGTATATGTAAATTTGAAGGATTTCTTAGAAGTTTCAACACATACTATCAGAACCATTGCCAAGTATTTTTCTTCTCAACTAAGTAATGCATTACATTAAATCCACATTAAAAAAAGAAACTGAAGTACCTTCCAACATCATTTATTTTTATTTTTTAATTAAAAAAAATTTTAATGGTTTTATTTGAGAGAGAGAGAGAGAGCGAGCGAGCGGGCGGGCACAAGTTGGGGAGGGGCAGAGAGAGAAGGAGACACAGAATCTGAAGCAGGCTCCAGGCTCCAAGCGGTCAGCAGAGAGCCTGATGTGGGACTCGAACTCACAGACAGTGAGATCATGACCTGAGCCAAAGTCTGATGCCCAGCCGACTGAGCCACCCAGGCGCCCCCCAACATTATTTAAATACAAAGAATACTACCTTAAAAACATGTTCTGTGTGTTATTTCATTTCTCCCTTAGGTTAGTGCATACATGATTTATTCTCAGTTCTGTGTAAGATAGTTATTACAACCACTTACTGTGAAATAGAGGGTGATACATAATAAAACAAAATTTTGCTTTTTTGTTTTTGCTATAGAACACCGTGGTAACCACTTATTGATCCCATTACCAATGGGTGACATGGAATGGTGTTTACTATGGGTGGGAGATGGAAATCTTAAAATTGCAAAGCAGTTGTGTAGTATCCAAATAAGTAATACAGGACACATTTTAATAGTATAATAACTGGTTTAATTTAATTAACAGGTCTAATATGGTGTGCATCCCACTCACGGTAAACCACAGTAGTATTTACTGGCTGATCCTTCAAAGCACTACTGTTTTTCATCCATTTTCATTGACCAAATGTGTCATACAGACATTATCAAAAGTCTGGAAAACAGTTCTTATGGATTTTGCTTTAATGATAAGTCTGATATATAGTTTATTTGTTGATATCAATTCAACGGAATTTTAAAAATCTGTTTTAATGAGTTTTAATTATGAAAAGGTAATGATTTTACCATGTTTGCTGAAGCAGAGAGCAGATGAATTAGAAGGATTTGTTTCTAGGTACAGTCAGCAATGATCATCATGGCCTATTGCATCCACCTTATAAAATTGCTAAGAGAAGGCAAGTGGAGAATGGGGGGGGAAAGGATGACATCTGTGTGTAGAAATTTATGGAAACTCTTGGCCATTTCATAGTGCTGTGTCAACACTCTTAGACATTAGAGTAGTTATAAAGAAATTCCAGTTCCATAAGCATGTTTTAACTTTCAGAATAAATGAGATACCTATTGGTATTTGTTCCCCACAAATGTGCAGTGTTTGATTTTACAGATACGTTTGGATTACTTGATAAGAACTTTAAAAATTTCTGTGAAACGGGTGTCTGGGTGGCTCAGTTGGTTAAGCTTCCAACTATTTAGGCTCAGGTCGTGATCTCATGGTTTGTGGGATTGAGCCCTGTGTCAGTCTCTGTGCTGACAGTGTGGAGCCTGATTGGGATTCTCTCTCTCTGTCTTTCTGGCTCTTTCTCTCTCTCTCTCTGTCTCTACCTCTACCCTACTCACATGTGCTCTCTCTCAAAATAAACTTAAACAAATTGCTATGGAAATAGAGGATTATAACTATAACATTCGGTCACCATTACATTTCAATATGTTGCCAATGCAAGGGTAACAATTGAGGCCTTTTGTGAAATTGGTGGGGCGTGTGACCAGGATAATAGTAAATAGGAAAACAAGACATGACAATGTATTGTCAGTGAGAAATTAGAAGTGAATAAATATTTAATAAAAACTCACGATTAATTTAGAAAAAGTATCACAGACGTCTGGACTATAGGCTGGCTACACTATAGACATATAGAATTAATTAAGGAAGTATTTATTACTTGACTACAGTATGTACTTTTGGGTGATCATTTTTTACTTAGGAATGGCCAAATCCCTAACAAAACTCTTCATGATCCTCATTTCTCCAGCTTCATGTCCTGTCACTCTCACCCTTATCTCCTAGTAGGTTCCACTCCCACAGAACTTCTGTAATAGCTTCTGAACATAGTCCTTGCTCTTTCCTTAGGTTGGTGGCTCATGCTTTATTTTATTGCCTGGAGTATTCCAATTCACCCTACCCTCATACCTTTTTCTGGCTTCTCTTTATCTTTTAGTATTCCTCTAGGTCAGCCTAGGGGCCCCTTTTTATATAGTTTATTTTTTATTTAAAAATTTTTAATTTTTTATTTATTTTTAATGTTTTAAGTTATCTATCTATCTATCTATCTAGAGAGCAAGAGGGAGAGGGGGAGAGAGAGAGAATGTTAAGCAGGCTCCATGACCAGCACGGTGCCCGATTCGGGACTTGATATCATGACCCTGAGATCGTGATCTGAGCCAAAATCAAGAGTCAGATGCTTAACTGACTGAGACACCCAGTAACCCCATTTAATGTTTCAAATTTTTATTTAAATTCTAGTTAGATAACATATAGCGTAATATTAGTTTCAGGAGTAGAATTTAGTGATTCATCACTTAACCTATAACACCCAGTGCTCCTCCCAACAAGTGGCCTCCTTAATATATAATTTAAAAGCATCCTATGCTTCTGTCATAGTACTCAACTACGTTTCATTGTAATTTCTTACTCATTTATCCATTTTTGAAGTAAGTTTAAGATAGCTTTTGTGGGAAAAGACAATGTTTGTGGTTAAGCATAAAATAAATATGTATTGAGTGAAAGGATTCTGGTTGTGGTATATACCAGTTTTTAAACTTAGGAAACATAAATATTTAAATATTCCCTCTTAGTCCAGCATGGTGAGGATGGACATGGGGAGAGAACAAGTGGCCATGAAGCAAGGTTAGGCGAAAAGATGATATTTGCACTGAGTTTTGAAGTGTGAGTGAATCTGGACCTGGTAGTTGTTAAGTGTATGTTAAATTTTGCTAAGAATTTTTTTTCCTGTGTATTCTGGCACTAGTTCAGTAGAAGAAAAGGAGTCAAAGGATGTTAGACTATAATAAAACTTACATTGGAAAAGATAAAAATTGCATAAGAAATTAATTTCATATGAAAAAACTAACAAAAGTCTGAAATGTACAAATGCTTCATATTAATAGTGACATTGGCCAGTTTCTTATTTCAATTCATAGTCAAAATAAGTAAAACAATCAATTTCAAGCACTAAGAGATTACCTGGGTATTGAAGAATAAATAGTGTTATATACAAAGCACAGTATGCCTTGTGAGATTTTGCTGTTCTGTAATGATTATTTAGTCTAGTGAATAATAGTATGTTTTAGATATATTTGTCTTATGATAAAACTTATTTTTAGAACTTTACCAAATATCTCTCTCCCACTCAGAAGATTCAACCCAGGGAGGAAGATATTTATTTGACCTAGTCAACTATAGTGAGAAGATATTTCAAACTTTGATCTGCCTAAGAATCACTTTGGAGATGCTGCTAAAATGCAGGTTCTCAGTCCCATCCTATTTTGTACATGAGAACTTTGCATCTGACTTTCAATAAGCATCCTGGTGCTTTTCAAAATTTTTTTATTTTTGTTTTTAGAGTGTGATCAAGAGAGAGGGGAGGGGGTGGGGAGGGAGAGAGAGAGAGGGAAAGAGGGAGGGAGGGAGGGAGAGGGAGAGAGAGACTCAATCTTAAGCAGGCTCCACGCTAAGCATAGGGGGCTTGATCCAATGACCGTGGGGTCATGACCTGAACTGAAATCAAGAATTGGATGCTCAAACCACTGAACCACCCAAGAGCCCCCAGGTGGTTTTGATGCTAGTGATTGACTCTTATTCTCCTGACTATTTAGTGGCAGGAATTCTACATTCTGTAAAAATCGGAAATTCTTTTTTTTTTTTTTTAGTTTATTATTTTTTAAAATTTACATACAAGTTATTTAGCATATAGTGCAACAGTGATTTTAGGGGTAGATTCCTTGATGCCCCTTATCCATTTAGCCCATTCCCCCTCCACAACCCCTCCAGTAACCCTCTGTTTATTTTCCATATTTAAGAGTCTCTTATGTTTTGTCTCCCTCTCTGATTTTATATTATTTTTGCTTCCCTTCCCTTGTGTTCATCTGTTCTGTGACTTAAAGTCCTCATATGAGTGAAGTCATATGATATTTGTCTTTCTCTGACTAATTTCACTTAGCATAATCTCCTCTAGTTCCATCTACGTAGTTGCAAATGTCAAGATTTCATTCTTGATTGCTGAGTAATACTCCATTGTATGTGTGTGTGCGTGTGTGTGTGTGTGTGTGTGTGTGTGTATACAGATATATATATATATACACACACACACCACATCTTCTTTATCCATTCATCCATTAGTGGACATTTGGGCTCTTTCCATACTTTGGCTATTGTTGATAGTGCTGCTATAAACATTGGGATGCATGTTCCCCTTCGAAACAGCATACCTGTATCCCTTGGATAAATACCTACGAGTGCAATTGCTTGGTTGTAGGGTAGTTCTATTGAAATTCTTTTGAACAGTTATATCCATACTGTCATTAACTTTGAATTCTCTTTAGTACCTTCAAGGGATGTTACTGTTCGAATGCATGAGGCTTCAAATGTAGATTGATGTTTGTTTTTAGAGAGAGTGTGATCAAATTACTTTATACTTATGCTATGGGTACTAAACTGCAGAATAAATTACACTATAAGCAGTTTTATTGATTGTAATCTGTGGAAAATAAAAATAAAATAAAAATAAAAAACAGTATTTCTATAAAGATGTCTGAAATGTTCAATAGTCTGGATAATAGTAACATTTATCTTTCTACTGTATAGTTCACTTCAGTATTTATGGCATTCCACCAGTGCCATGTCCTGATAATAAGTTTGTCTTAATAATGTCTACAGTAAACTGTCAATTTGGCTTCTCAAGAAAATCAATTAAAACAAAGTTGGAATTTTTGTAGTATATTTCCCTATTTGGCTTTATAAGATAAAAACTTTCTTTTTAATCTTGGTTATTCTTTGATTATATATTGCTTATAAAACATATGAAACTTGGGCATTTATCTTTAAAATTTTTATTAAGTTAATACATGTTTGTTTTAACATGTGAAGCGATTTATGGATATATAAAGAAACATGTTTTAGAGGCGCCTGGGTGGCTCAGTCGGTTAAGCGACCGACTTCAGCTCAGGTCATGATCTCACAGTCCATGAGTTCGAGCCCCGTGACGGGCTCTGTGCTGATAGCTCAGAGCCTGGAGCCTGCTTCAGATTCTGTGTCTCCCTCTCTCTGACCCTCCCCCGTTCATGCTTTGTCTCTCTCTGTCTCAAAAATAAATAAACATTAAAAAAAATTAAAAAAAAAAAAAAAAAAGAAACATGTTTTAGAGTTAATTTCCTTTTCCAGTCCTCCTTTTTCCACCTCACTTTCTCTGTGGTTGTACAAACACACAGGGTATGTGTTGAATATGTGTGTTGTGTTTAAATGAGATCATATGCATATTTAGTGATCTGCCTTTTCAATTACTACCATTGTTACAGTTATTGTTCCAGTGTAATAGTAGAAATGTAACTTTTTCTTTTAATAGCTGTATACTACTTTATAGTAGTAGAGGAGTACTGTCATTTATTCAGTCATTCCCTTCATGATGAACATTCTTTTTGCCACTACTCATAGTGGTATAACAAATAATTCTGCTTATTTAATATCCACATATTTTTGATAGTCTTTCTGTAAGATGGATTTAAACTATGGGACTGTAGGTCAAAAATAATGTGTATTACCACTTAAGGAATTCATATATATATTCAATATATAAATTCAATTTAATATAAATATAAGGAATTCAATATATTCATATATATACACAAAACATTTTATAGACCTTATTTTTTTACAAAAATATATTATAGAATATGTGAATTACTAGAAAACAGAATGAAATACAAATCATCTGTAAATCTACCACGAAAAATCAATGTGATAAATTGATGCATAACTTCACAATTGTTTTTCCTCACTACTTTTTTTCCAGTTCATGACACCAATTGTGTTATAAGCAGCTAAGGTTTATATTTACCTCATGAGAAATATTTTGCAAGGTAATTGCAAGGCCCTTACATGTTTTTTTTAATGTTTATTTAGAGAGTGTGTACACATATGCAGGAGAAGCCGGGAGAAAGGAAGGAAGGGAGGGAGGGAGAAAATCCCAAGCAGTTTCCATGCTGTCAGCGTAGAACCCCATGCAGGGCTCCAATGCTAACTGTGAGATCATGACCTGAGCCAAAATCAGGAGTCGGATGCTTAGCTGATTGAGCCACCCAGGTGCCCACAGGACCTTATATTTAAATGTAGATTCGTCTTTATTTTTTCTACTACTTGTGCTTAGAACAGGGGAAAACTCAATGAAATTTGTAATACAGTCTGGAAACTATATCATTTAAAAGAAAAGAAGAATAAGCTGTGAATTAGGACTGAGAAAGCTTGAGTTCTGAATGTGGCTTCTCCCTGATTAGTCATGGATTTTGGTTATGTTACTCCACCTCTTAGAACTTCAGTTTCCTCTACTGTTTTAACATGTGGAAAATAATGAGTTAGTATTTTGAGAGTTGTTTATTTACAATTAAAGAAACAGTAACAAAGATATTAAATGGTCTATTGATACATGGTCTTCTTTGTCTTAGAACCAGAAATGATTTAAAAGTTTTCCAGGCCCAGGGCGCCTGAGTGGCTCAGTGGGTTGAGTGTCCAACTTTGGCTCAGGTCATGATCTTGTGGTTGGTGGGTTTGAGCCCTGTGTCGGGCTCTGTGCTGACACCTTGGAGCCTGGAGCCTGCTTTGGATTCTATGTCTCCCTCTTTCTCTGCCTCTGCCCCCACTCACACTATGTCTTTCTTTCTCTTTTCTTTTCTTTTCTTTCTTTCTTTCTTTCTTTCTTTCTTTCTTTCTTTCTTTCTCAATCTCTTTCAAAAATAAACATTAGAAAAATGAAAAAAAAGTTTTTCAGACTCAGTGTCAGGGAGTTTGTTTATGCACCCTTGCAGGTCAGTCCTAATCACCCCTCTAGCCAATTCTTGTGAATTCCATCACTGTAGGCTAGTTTTGGCTATTTTTGAAATTCATACACATGGAATCATATAGTACGTGTTGTTTTGTATCTGGTTTCTTTCAGTGTTTACGTGATTCATGGATCTTATATGAATATACGATATTCATGCTATGCATAATTTGTCATCTATTAAAATAGGTATAAAAACTAAATTGCAGACTAACATGAACAGCATCATGCCAGCTTTATTTTTAAGACAATGATTGTTGTATTCGTGTGTGTGTGCACATCTGTGTATGTTAATGATAGATGGATCGATAGGTCAGGTAGATAGGTGGATTGACAGTTTTGTGTGGGAAAAGTTTTAAGGTACATATAAAACAAGGACCAGTTGTTATCTCTTGGGAAAGCACAGGGTATGGATGAAATGCAGAGTAGAATATGCTAGAATATGCTTTTTTATAAACTTGAAAAAGCCAGGTAACCATGAGGACTTAGCTGTTTTGTGTTTTTTAATGGGTTTTTTTTTTTTTTTTTTAGTATTTTTTAAATGGGGTGTGGTAGAACATTCCCCTGCCAAATGATGAAAAACTTTAAATATTCTTTTAATCCCCCTGTTCTTCTTACTTCATGTCCTGAAAATTCTTTCTAATTGTATGGAGAAATGCATCCTTTAAATTAGCTCTTAGAATTATAGAATTGCTCTTAACCTCCCACACATAAGAGTATTCTTCTCATTATGGTTTTCCATGTGTGTTGGCTCTGTGTGTGTGTGTGTGTGTGTGTGTGTGTGTGTGTAGATAGCTGGCTATTTGTTATAATCAACCCTGCTCCCCTGATTCCCAATTCATTTCCTGTGAGAGGTTTCTTAAAAGTCTTTGTAATTGTTTAATAAGTATAGAACTTTTAATAAGTGATAATGTGACTCATTTAGGTAAATGATAAGTTTTTTAATATTTTTAGCAAATACTTTAAACTCCTAGAGATATTTTCTATTTGGTGACTGAGGCAAACAATTAGATTAGTTTTAGATACACATTTAACTTCTAAACTTCTAAGGAGTCAGTGAAACAAACTTGAAAAAAAATGAGACGTGTATCATACCTCGTTAAACCTTAGTTATTGTAATTTTATAATCAAATCCATGCATACTAATATCATTATTAAATAACAAAATAATTTTAATGTTTTAATTATTATTTTTATAATTAATTGCTAGCAAAAAATAGTATTTTTAAAAATCATATTATGACTAGTGATGTGGCTAGTCTCCAAAATGTCCATGAGTCATGCTTCTCAGTGTTTATGTCCTTCTATAGACCCCTCCCCTTGAGTTTGGGCTAGCCCTGTGGTGACTTGCTTTTGACCAGCAGACTGTGGAGAAGGTGTTACTGTGTGACTTCTGAGTGAACGTTGTAAGAGGCCTGGTAGCTTTTGCCTGAAGGTGAAGTTTACCGCCGTGTAAGAAGTCCAGTGTCTCTGAGACTGTCATATTGTAGGGAAGCCAAAGCTAGCCACAGAGAGAGGCTAATGTAAGGAACGAGAGTGTGAGAGATGCTTGCTTATCTGACTTCCAAATGTTATAATCATCTTGGCTGATGGATCTGACAGGAATGATGAAACCATCTTGAATCTCTAGCTCAGATGAGACTTCAGATGGTTCCAGCCCCAGCCATCTGACTGTAGCTGCATGAGAGAGACCCAGGCAAGAACCACCCAGATGAGTCCAGAAATCCACAAAATTGTAAGAGATAAAAATAGATTGTTGTTTTAAGCCACTAAGTTTTGGAGTACTTCCACTGGAATAAACAACTGGAACAGTTACTGTTAACTAAAATTCGTTTTAAGTGTATTTTAAGGTTGACATTGAGGGCCAAGATACTTTACTCACCCTTTACCATTTGACATTTTTCTTGGGGACACTGTTTTGTGCCAAAAGATACTGTTGTAAACGTTTGAGACAGAATTGTAGATAAAGAGTTGTTCTGAGGTTCAGAACCAAAATTCAGCCTGATCCAACCTAGAGCTTTTTAAGGCTACTAGGAAGCTTTAAAGAGCTATGAATCACACCTCAGGGACCCATCAGTAATATGGGGATCCAGGTTGAATTCCAAGTATTTTCTATTTATAGTTACATGAAAGAACAAAATAAGATGAGATAATTTACCTTAAAAGAATTTCGATAAGTATAAGCCTTTAACTCTTTCCTATCATTTACTTTATCTTTTCCAATTTTAGATCATATTTTGTGGCTAAATTAGACTATGCTTGGTAGAGTTAGGTTTCTAGTAGAAATGTGGGATTTGTATCAGGTTAATATGATTCTTAAGTTTCTTTATATCTTCCAGATAGAGGAAAACACGAATCCCCTGATGTCAGTGACTGCTAGTGTTTCTTGATTACTAACTGTTTGACCTCAAGTTCACTGAAGATTAGTATATTAGGCATAATGCATTCAAGCTCATTTTCTAAGTTATCTTTCATGTTTTGTCAACTTCCAGGTGGACTTTGAGCATTTTGGGGCAAGTGTGGTTAAAGTAGTCATAATTATCAACTGCCTGAAGTACTTACCTGGTATTTTAAAGAATATTAATAAGGTCACATTTAATTTGCTTGGGAGCTTTCACATGAATGTAAAATGATCATGTCTTATATTTTCATTTATTTCCCTAGCCGTTTGTAGGTTAATGCACTTTTATATCATATTGGAGAACTAATTTCTTGTTTAGTCTAATGTTAATATAGCATGTAACTTTTTATAGTTAAATGTTCTACATAATTTTGGACAGAAATCACATATATCACACATTAATCTTAAATGCATATGAGCTGAAAAGTAGAATTATAGATATGATAAAATGTATTATAGAACTGGCAAATGTTTTAAGGTATATCAATTATGATTTGTAACTATTTAGGCAAAAGTATGCATTTGCAGTTGCTTTGAAAAACCAAAGACAAATTTGAAAACCTTTTCACCTTTTGTATTTAAGAAACTAATTTATAGATTATTGTTTATATGTAAAGCTAAAAACAGATTCCACTTTCCTCCAGCCATACTAACAAAACTTAATAAGTAGGCATTGCTTTAAAAATGACACAATCCACCAGTTATTTGGTAAGACTAGCGTAATCATAAATTTCCCATCCGTGCTCTTTCCAAAAATACTAACCCACATTGTTCTCCCTGGACCTGTTGTGAGGATGACTAATCCAACTGCTGAGGTCTCCCTTTATGTGTTTGATGGAACACTTGGCTCGCTGGACTACAGCTGTGTGTTTATGTGCAGTGCACACCTGCAGGGGCCTGACAAATAGCTGTAGTATGCAGAGGATACAAAATTACCCTGGCAGCGCTGCAAATAAGGAAGTTTCTGTTTTGAAGTCCATATGTGCTTGAGATGCCAGCTGGTGTATTTATGTTGCATGCACAGATGTAAAACTGCCAACTGATTTTATACCAAATAAAGTCTAATCTTTTTATACGTACTTTGTGTCAAAGTTATGAAGTGGTACGTAAGAATGTTCTCACGACTTAGGTCTTTTAAAATAAAAGGTGCAGTTAAAAATATGAACTCTTGACATGACTAGGAAAGAGGATAGTGACGTACATAGATGGTATTTTTTAACTGTTACCTTTGTGTGAAAGAATGTTATTACCATATCATTATATAAGTAAAGCCTTGATTTATTCTAATCATTAATGATATCTATCCTTTATTTTTTTTGTGGCGAGAGTCCGTCAGGTCTATGTTTAATCCAATTTATGAATACTGAAATGTGAAAGCCAGATTTATATAGTTACTTAACTTGAAGGTTTTCCCCTTTCTATATTATCAGTATACTTAATTTTAGCAAGTCGAATTGATAGTGAGTTTCGGGTGGCATTTTTACCATTTGTGTTTAAATTTGTTCTGAAAGAAATACCAGCATTTATAAGGATAATATTTTTTAAGTCCAGGGAAATTTAAACATCAACATAAAAATACTAGGAAAGCCAGTCAGAAGAACTTTTGAAAGGGTCAGCGTTTGGGTTTCTTTTAACATGTTCCCTCTAACCAAGTGAATAAATCTGTTTTATTTAATGTGTCCATTCTCAACAAGAATAATGATTTGATAGTTGGTAGAATTGATCTTCAAGTTAATACTTGCAAATTAGATTTCTCATGTCTGTTACTATTAACTATAGATTTATTTTAGAATTGTAATTTTTCTATCTGATTAGTGTTTGATATAGTCATTTCCTCTAAGAACTATCATGGCTTACCAGCTAATGTATTTTTCAATATGTAGTTTGTAGTAGTAATGGGCATTGCATGTTTCAGTTGACTTATCTTTAAAAGTATTGACTTTTAACATATTTGAAATATGTGTACAAATTAAGAATTTTTAGACATTGCACAATGAGAACTAGTTATCCGAATGATTATATTTGGTTTTGCTTTACATATGATTTTAATGGTTTTTCTATTTGATCTGTTTAGTTTATAAATATTTGTAAGGAGAGAAACAGAGTTGGAGTGCTCATCCAAAATCATTAATTTTGATTAGGAAAATTTAATGATAGAAAAATATGTTGGCCTATTCTTTCATCCAGTTTTGCAGTTGAAAGACACTGAATGTGTGCTTCACATATGTACATCTAAATATATTAATTGGTTCTTCTTCTGGCATTGATACAAGTTGGTTTTGACTTTGTATTTGTAGAACTTTCTTATCATAGTTCCGTATTTGATTTTATTTGTGCTGATGTTTTTGATACCTTACTGATTATTCATTGTGATAACATTAAACCCATAAATATTTTTATTAATGCCTTTATTTTTATTAAGAAGCACCTTAGTAGTAGGCATAATTTCTTTCTTCAATAGTAAGCATTACTTTGTCACAAAAGGATGTGAATTTGCTTTTATTTCTGGCATGATTTTACTTGAACTTTATCATCTGATTTCAACAAATTGAAGAAGGGTCTGAGCTTTCAGAGTTGTCTCTTAGCCTTAAAAGTATGGATGTTGATTGAATCACAGTTCTCAATTCATGAAGACTGCTTGATTTGGATTAGTTTTATATAATGAGACAGAAAGGTGGAATAGAAACCAAACCATATTTCCTAATGA